>NC_053024.1:279907416-280124549 GCF_003073215.2 Triticum urartu | reverse complement strand
TAGTCTTCTTTGACTTCTGAGGCGTCGGAGCTGCAGGCGCTTCATCTGAGTCAGCGTCAGCTGCAGGCTCATTTACTGCAGTCCCTTGAACCAAGATGTGGGTGATGAGGCCTGCAAGGTTGTAGAAGGGGCCGGTGACATTGGGTTCTGCATCTCATGTGCCATCTGCCCTTGGTGCTGAGGGACCAGGGTTGAAGTCTAACCCCAAAGTCTTCTTGTTCCGCTTCGCTGAGTTCTGGGCAAACTGGAAGTTGCGATTGAACAGATTGTCGTCACGACACCATAGAAATGACGATGGGTCTGCATCAGCAGGCTGTGGCCCACGGACCATACAGGGATAGAAGCCTTGAGCAATGGCTTCATCTCTGGACCTGGGTAGAAGATTCTTGTATAGGATGTCTCCCCACGGTCTCTTGATGGCACATTTCTCAGCATATTCCTAGGTCACAAACCGGTATTTGAACCATTGTTCTGCCCAATATCTTCGAATCCACTGGATTCGGGTCTTGCGCTGACTATAATTCTCTTCAGGATCTGCCTTGTAAAGTTCTGAGAGGTCATCAGGCAGATCTCTGGATGTTCCGCCACGACGCTGTCTGCCTCCCTTCCTTGCAGCTTTCTCTGAAGCCATGAATTTTAACTTGAAAGGCTTCAAAACGTTCAAAGGCTTCAAAGGTTTTCTCTTGCTGGACCAACAGGAACTGGCTTCGGGAGAGTTTATGTGATGCTGCAAGAATTCTGCAAATGAATGCAGACTATGAGAACCAAAGGATTCTCCCACGGACATGTACCTGTGACAGCATTAAGGTGTGAGGGAAGGGGAAGAGGTCATATGCATTCTCAGAAGATTTTGAAGATCAATCAGTTTAGAAGACATTGACCTCATCGTGCGAAGACATTCACTCATAGATAAGGAGTTGGTTCCATATTTGTATGAATCCACAAATCAGTACAAGTGAGGAATCTAACTACTTTGTGAAGCATAAGTGAATATACTAGGCATGTTATGAGATGCAGTATGAACGAGATCTAACTTGTGTGAACAGAAACTGCTTGTGGTAGAAAGTGACAAATCCATAGGATCAATGGTGCTGTGAAAAGGAAGTTTTATTTACCACACTAAGAACTGCTAGACGGAGTGGAAGATGAGGCCGAGCAGTTCGATCTTCCGTGCCCTAACTTGGCGACGAAGGACACCTACGACGACGGCGGAGAGGACGATGTCCGCGGTCGGCGTGAAGACGGCGTCGGAGAGGTTGCGGCAGCGAAGCGCTTCGTCGCCGGCGTCGTCGAGGGCTAGCGGTGGCGCTAGGGTTCGTGCGAGAGTGGAAGAAGAGATAATGACCGCTGTGAAGTGTGTATTTATAGGTACAGGGGCGGCACTGCGTTATTACACAGGTGCCCCTGGCGATTCGCATCTGAGGAACACGTGGCCATCATGCGGAAGTTTGGGGTTTGTTCCACGTCCCACGCACGCCTGGATTGTCGGGTGGTCTTTCCTACTTCTCCGGGTTTCAAGTGGAGGAATGAGCATTGAAAACGGACTTAATGGTTGTCTCTGTATCTTCTGCTGACAAGGACGCAGAGAAGACATTCGACAGTTTCAATAGAATGCATATGATTTGGAGAGATAGAATTTGAGATAGAAAGCCTAGAGAGGTTAGGGTCCGATCACATTCACTTAGTTCAAAAGATTCAACAAGAAGACATAGCTATAAGTGAATGCTGTTGAGGACAGAACACTAGTGTATATATATATATATAATCAACACAGTGAAGATAATCATGAAGACATGTTGAGATTGAAGACAAACCAAATGTGAAGACATTGCAAGGTAACGCCATGAGTGAAACACTTCAAAGTAGAACGTTTGGTGGTGGCGTTACCCACCGTATAGGAAGTATTAGACCCAGACACGGCGCACAATTATCGTGGCGCTCCGAAGTCAAATTCCACATTAATGTATTCACACTTAGAATGTATGTCTTCATTGATTGAAGATATACTTTACTTTGTGTGTTGCACATCTAAGTCATCAATATACATAAGGGTTAGGATGTGTGCCTGATCACAGGACATTTGAGGATTCCAGGATATTTAGCTCACACCGTAACTTGCAAAATCTCTTCTCATCCAAGGGCTTGGTGTAGATATCTGCCAATTGCTCTTCAGTGTTGACGTGTATGATATCAATATCTTCCTTCACAACATGATCTCTGAGAAAGTGATGACGAATTTCAATGTGCTTTGTCTTTGAGTGCTGAACTGGGTTGTTGGCAATCTTGATGGCGCTTTCATTGTCGCAGTAAAGTGGCACTTGCTTCAGATGAATGCCATATTCCTTGAGTGTTTGCTTCATCCACAGAAGCTGAGCGCAGCAAGATCCAGCAGCAATGTATTCAGATTCAGCAGTGGAGAGAGATACATAGTTCTGCTTCTTTAAAGACCAACATACAAGTGATCGTCCCAGAAAGTGACATGTGCCTGATGTAGACTTGCGATCAACTTTTTCACCAGCATAATCAGCATCCGAGAATCCAACTAGATCAAACTCTGAGCCCTTTGGATACCATAATCCTAGAGTTGGGGTGTGAGCCAAATATCGAAGAATTCGCTTCACAGCTAAGTGATGCGACTCCTTTGGTGCCGCTTGAAATCGAGCACACATGCAAACACTAAGCATAATATCCGGCCTAGATGCACATAGATAAAGTAAAGAACCAATCATGGAGCGGTATACCTTTTGATCAAACTCTTTACCATTGTCTTCAGGACCCAGATGATGTTTGGCTGGCATTGGTGTTGTGAAGCCTTTGCAGTCTTGCATACCAAACTTCTTCAGGCAATCTTTGAGATACTTTTCTTGAGATATGAAGATGCCGTTGCGTTGTTGTTGTATTTGAAGACCGAGGAAGAACTTCAGCTCTCCCATCATGGACATCTGATATTGCTCTTGCATCATATATCCAAACTCTTCACTGTACTTCTGATTGGTGCAGCCGAAGATAATGTCATCCACATATATTTGACACACAAATAGTTCACCATCATATGTCTTCGTGAAGAGAGTGAGGTCTAGGGAACCAGGTATGAAGCCTTTGCTCTTCAGGAAGTATTTGAGTGTGTCATACCAGGCCCGAGTGGCTTGTTTGAGGCCATACAGTGCCTTTTTGAGCTTGTATAGCATGTCAGGATGTTTTGGATCTTCAAAGCCAGGCGGTTGTGCAACATACACTTCTTCTTCAATCTTGCCATTGAGAAAGGCACTCTTCACATCCATTTGATATAGAAGTATGTTATGATGATTTGCATAGGCCAGCAGTATACGTATGGCTTCAAGTCTAGCCACAGGAGCAAATGTTTCATCGAAGTCAATGCCTTCCACTTGAGTATATCCTTGAGCAATGAGACGAGCTTTGTTTCTGACAACTTGACCATGCTCATCTTGCTTGTTGCGGTATATCCATTTGGTGCCTATTATATTGTGCTTCCTTGGATCAGGACGCTTAACCAGTTCCCATACATTATTCAGCTCAAACTGTTGAAGCTCTTCTTGCATAGCTTGAATCCATTCAGGTTCCATGAAGGCTTCTTCAACTTTCTTGGGTTCTGTTATTGAGACGAATGAGAAGTGCCCACAGAAATTTGCCAGCTGAGTTGCCTTTGAACGAGTGAGTGGACCAGGTGCATTGATGCTATCAATTATTCTTTCAATATGCACTTCATTGGCAACGCGAGGATGTATAGGGCGAAGATTTTGCTCTTGCTGATCATTGTCGTTGTTAGAGGGAATGTCTTCAGGCTGAGCATTGTCTTCATGTTGATCAGGTGCTGAGATGATAAGTTCTTCTTCAGGATGAGCTTTAGAAGGTATAATTTCTCCAGTTCCCATTAGCTTGATTGATTCACTGGATGGAACTTCATCTAGCACATTTGGCAGTTGCTCTCTTTGTGAACCATTGGTCTCATCGAACCGCACATCCACTGTTTCAACCACTTTGTAATGAAAGAGATTGAAGACTCTGTAGGAGTGCGAATCCTTTCCATATCCAAGCATAAAACCCTCATGTGCTTTTGGTGCAAACTTTGAGGTGTGATGTGGGTCCTTGATCCAGCAACTGGCGCCAAATACTCTGAAGTAACTGACATTTGGCTTCTTGCCAGTAAGGAGCTCATAAGATGTCTTGTTCAGAAGCTTGTGAAGATAAACACGATTTATTGTATGGCATGCAGTATCAATGGCTTCAGGCCAGAATTTTCTTGGAGTCTTATATTCATCTAGCATCGTTCTGGCCATCTCATTGAGTGTTCTGTTCTTGAGTTCGACGACGCCATTCTGCTGTGGCGTGTACGGGGCCGAGAATTCATGTGTGATGCCCAAGGTATCAAGATATGTATCAAGGCCAGTGTTCTTGAATTCAGTGCCATTGTCACTTCTTATGTGCTTTATCTTGGCGCCATAATTGTTCATTGCTCGATTGGCGAAGCGTTTGAAGACATCCTGCACTTCAGTCTTGAAAAGAATTATGTGCACCCAAGTATATCTAGAGTAATCATCAACAATGACGAAGCCATAGAGACAAGCAGTAGTAGTAAGAGTTGAGTAATGAGTGGGACCGAAAAGATCCATGTGAAGCAGTTCGAAGGGTCGAGTAGTGGTCATGATTGTCTTCGAGGGATGTTTGGCTCTCGTCATCTTTCCTGCTTCACAGGCACCGCATAAGTGATCTTTCTTGAACTTGACGCCCTCGATGCCTATGACATGCTTCTTCTTTGCAAGAGTGTGGAGGTTCCTCATGCCATCATGCCCAAGCCTCTGATGCCAGAGCCAGCATTCTGAAGCTTTTGCTAGAAGACATACGGCGAGTTGTGGCCCTGCTGAGAAATCTACCACGTACAAATCATCTTTCCGATACCCTTCAAACACTAGAGACTTGTCAGATTCCATTAGAACAAGGCAGCGATATTTTCCAAATATTACGATCATGTTTAAATCGCAAAGCATTGAGACAGCCATTAAGTTGAAGCCAAGGGATTCAACAAGCATGAATTTATCCATGTGTTGATCCCTTGAGATTGCAACACTACCTAGACCCAATACCTTACTTTTACTAGTGTCAGCAAATGTGATGTGGCTCTTGTCGGATGGACGTAAGGTTGAGTCCATAAGAAGGCTTCTTTTGCCAGTCATGTGATTTGTACACCCACTGTCAATAATCCATTATGAAGACGCTGGTGTCGTACCCTACAGTGCAGTTAGGGGGATAGGCTTCACGAAGAGAATTGTGAAGCAAAAACATTTGACGAGCCAGTGGGTTATGAAAACTTAGATCCAGATTAGGACTAATAGGGAGAGTGGCATGCGATTCAGGAACGAAGTACATAGTAATGCCATTCGGGCATTTGATCTTGCGCCCTACAAGATGTTTAAGGTCCCCAACAATAGCGTCAGACGATTTTGGTTTTCTGCTGGAGACCTTTCCCTACAAAAGAGAGTTAAGCTTTCTTAGCCACCCACATCTTCAAGGGTGGCTTATAAGCAATAAGTCTAAGTGCAGCATATGAGAACTTTGGCTTTGGAGCCCTAGAAAACAGTCTTGCAGGCGGACAATAGTACTCATAAGAATAAGCAGAATAGTTCTTGGTCTTATGAACATGACGGTTTGATGAACCAGTCTCATATTCATATTACTGAGTATGGTTTCCCTGCAAAACATTTGCGTTAGTCCGACTCAGGTGAGTCCTCTGTCTATATGAAGCCTTTGGACTGCGGTTTGTCTTCTTCAAGTGAGGTGTCATGATGACATTCACAGGAAGATTCTCCAGACACCTTTTCGGAACCCAGATCTTCTTCATAGGCGGTCCATTCCTGCAATTAGTACCAATGTACCTGGCAAACACTTCACCATTCTGATTCTTAAACAGTTTATAGTTTGCATCAAGAGATTCATCGATGATAATGGGGTTAGCACAAGTGAAGCCAGATAGATTGGATGGATCAGCTGAAGGTTCCTTTGCAGCAACCCATGTGGTTTTGGGGTACTGCTCAGGCTTCCAGTAAGAGCCATCAGCATTCATTTTCCTTACGAACCCAACACCCTCTTTCCTAGGGTTTCGGTTCAGTATCTGCTTTTTAAGGACATCACATAGTGTCTGATGCCCTTTAAGACTTTTGTACATCCCTGTTTCAAGCAATGTCTTCAATCTAGCATTCTCATCAGCAATAGCAGTGGTATCCTCAGCAGAGGGGTTAGTTACCACATCAATAGTTGAAGATATTGCAACAGTAGCAGTAGTAGAACATTCAGCAACAGAAGCAGCATTATCACGCTCAATGCATTTGAGACATGGTGGTTCAAATCCTTCCTGAGCGGAACTGATCTATTCGGCGTGAAGTGACTCGTTTTCCCTTTGAAGATCTTCACGAGCCGCTCTCAATTTCTCAAGATCTTGCTTCCTTTGAAGATAATCATAGGAAAGCTTCTCATGAGTTGTTGAGAGAGTTTCATGACGACTTTCAAGTTCCTGATACTTAACGTGAAGATTTTTTATGTCTTCCATTAAGGATTCAGATCGAGTCATTTCAACACCCAACAGATCATCGCTTCTCTCTAACAGTTTTTGAATATGTTCCATAGCTTTTCTGTTGTTCAGTTGCAATTTTAGCAAGTGTTTTGTAGCTGGGTTTTGAACCACAATCAGAGTCATCGTCACTAGATGTTTGATAGTGAGTAGTGCGTGTGTTTACCTTGGCACCGCGTGCCATGAAGCAGTAGGTAGGAGCGGAGTAGTCCTTGTCATCTGCATCGGTGTCGGTGATGAAGTCATTGTCTTCAGTGTTGAAGATGGACTTTGCAACGTATGCCGTAGCTAGACTTGCAATGCCAGAGTCGGACTCCTCCTCAGACTCCACCTCCGCCTCCTCAGAAGCAGACTCCTCCTCTGAATCCATTTCCTTGCCAACAAACGCACGTGCCTTGCCAGATGAGCTCTTCTTGTGTGATGAAGACTTTGAGGAAGACTTGGAAGAAGACTTTGTGTATTTCTTCTTCTTCTTCTTGTCGTCAGAGTCATATTCCTTGCTCTTCTTCTTCTTTCTGTTCTCATTGTCCCACTGCGGACACTCAGAGATGAAGTGTCCAGTTTTCTTGCACTCGTGGCATGTTTTCTTCTTGTAGTCATGAGCAGAAGCTTCATCATTCCTTGAGCTTGATTGTGAAGACTTTCTGAAGCCTTTCTTCTTGGTGAATTTTTGGAACTTCTTCACAAGCATAGCAAGTTCCCTTCCAATGTCTTTAGGATCATCAGAACTGCTGTCAGATTCTTCTTCAGATGAGGAGACAGCTTTTGCCTTCAAGGCACGAGTTTGCCCATAGTTTGGACCGTAGATATCTCTTTTCTCAGAAAGCTGAAACTCATGTGTGTTGAGCCTCTCAAGTATGTCAGACGGCTCGAGTGTCTTGAAATCAGGACGTTCTTGAATCATCAGGGCTAGGGTGTCAAATGAACTGTCAAGTGATCTCAGTAGTGTCTTGACGACTTCATGCTTGATGATCTCAGTAGCGCCTAGGGCTTGAAGCTCATTTGTGATGTCAGTGAGTCGGTCAAATGTGAGCTGGACATTCTCATTGTCATTTCGCTTGAAGCGGTTGAAGAGGTTGCGAAGGACGCTGATTCTCTGATCTCTCTGGGTTGAGACGCCTTCATTGACCTTGGAGAGCCAGTCCCAGACTAGCTTAGATGTTTCCAAAGCACTCACACGGCCATACTGTCCTTTAGTCAGATGACCACAGATGATATTCTTGGCAGTAGAGTCCAGTTGAACGAACTTGTTGACATCAGCAGCAGTGACACCTTCTCCAGCCTTGGGAATGCCGTTCTTGACGACATACCATAGGTCGACGTCAATGGCTTCAAGATGCATGCGCATCTTATTCTTCCAGTAGGGATATTCAGTTCCATCGAAGACGGGGCACGCAGCGGAGACTTTAATTATCCCTGCAGTCGACATAGCTAAAACTCCAGATGGTTAAACCGAATCACACAGAACAAGGGAGCACTTTGCTCTGATACCAATTGAAAGTGCGTTATATCGACTAGAGGGGGGGGGTGAATAGGCGATTTTTATGAAAGTCTTCAAAACATGGAAGTTTTGAAGACTAATGATAGAAATAAGCCTATTACCATGCAGCGGAAGGTAGACTACACTAGGCAAACCATAGTCAGGTATTCAACAAAGTGAAAGCACAATGACTGATAGCAGCTAGGTAGTAAGGATCAGGTAGGAAGATATTATGAAGCCAATCAGAACAAGTAGTCACCCAGTGAAGACAAAAGATAAGGCAATCATACAATGACTTCACAAGGAGCAATCAGTAAGTAAAGGGAAGGAAGGGATGAAACCAGTGACTCTGAAGACAATGATTTGTTGGACCAGTTCCAGTTGCTGTGACAACTGTACGTCTGGTTAGGGCGGCTAGGTATTTAAACCTTAGGACACACAGTCCCGGACACCCAGTCCTGAACACGCAGCTCAGGACACCCAGTCCTCACCGTATTCCCTTGAGCTAAGGTCACATAGACCTCGCCCAATCACTCTGGTAAGTCTTCAAGGTAGACTCCCAAACCTTCACAGACTTCGTTCACCGGCAATCCACAATGTCTATTGGATGCTCAGAACGCGACGCCTAACCGGCTGGAGGATGCACAGTCCTCAAGTGTAATAAGTCTTCAGATCACTCAGACAAGAAGACTTAAGTGATGCCTAATTCTCTCTGGCTCTGGGTGGTTAGGGCTTTTTCCTCGCAAGGAATTCTCTCTCTCAAAGGCTTCGAGGTGGGTTGCTCTCAAACGACAAAAGCCGTATTCTCAATCTGAACAGCCAACCGTTTATGGTTGTAGGGGGTGGGCTATTTATAGCCACTTGGCAACCCGACCTGATTTGTCCGAAATGACCCTGGGTCACTAATGATCTGACACATGTTCCAACGATCAGATTTCAAACTCACACGACAACATTACTTGGGCTACAAGTAAAGCTAACTTGTCCGGCTCTGGACAAGATTCGCTCTCATAGTCTTCACTCGAAGACATAGGTTTTTGGTTAGGCATCACTTCAGTCATTCTGACTGGTTCTCTTGGACCCCACTTAATAGTATGGTGGTTCCTATGACTCAACACAAATGAAGAAGAACTACGAAAGATCTATAGGCTTCATGCGGTGTCTTCTCTTGTCATAGTCTTCAATGTGAATATCTTCATATACCACCTTTGACTTCAATGTCTTCATACATTTTTAGGGGTCATCTCTGGTAGGAAAACCGAATCAATGAGGGACTTCTACCTGTTTATCCTGCAATTCTCACAAACACATTAGTCCCTCAACTAGGTTTGTCGTCAATACTCCAAAACCAACTAGGGGTGGCACTAGATGCACTTACAATGCCAGGGGTCGAAGGCGGAGGAAAAAGGCACTTTACAGGCTCAAAATAGAGAGTGCGGTCTACAAAAAGTTATTTTGGACCTCCTGTCACATGTCTGCGCCGCCTGTCCTTGGTGAAGGGACTTGTAACACCCTCGATGCGACTATAGCTCCCACGTGTCGAGGCACGACTTAGAGACATAATCGCATTGAAGGCATATGTCGCAAGTCAGGCAATCGTCACAACATCCCATGTAATATAAATAATAAAGGGGAGATAACATAGTTGGCTTACACTCGCCACGTCAATCAAGTACATAAATAGCATTACAACATTCAAACACTCATGGCCCGACTACGGCGCCAAAATAAAAGACAACCCAACATGCGACACGGTCCCGATCACCCCAACTGGGCACCACTACTGATCATCAGGAAAAGAAACATAGTATCGCTGAGAGTCCTCGTCGAACTCCCACTTGAGTTCGAGTGCGTCACCTGGAGCGGAATCATCAGGCCCTGCATCTGGTGTAATAGTAATCGGTGAGCCACAGGGACTCAGCAATCTCGCACCCTCACGATCAAGACTATTTAAGCTTAATAGGAAAAGGTAAGGATAAATATGTGGAGCTGCGGCAAGCGACTAGCATATATGGTGGCTATCCTGTTCGCAAAAGAGAGCGGGAAGAGGAGGCAAAGCGCGAGCGAGAATCCAGGGAACAACCTGCGCAAGCATTACTCCAACACCATGTTCACTTCCCGGACTCCGCCGAGAAGAGACCATCACGGTAACTCACACTATTGATTCATTTTAATTAAGTTAAGGTTCAAGTTGTCTACAACCGGACATTATCAAATTCCCATCTGCCCATAACCGCGGACACGGCTTTCGAAAGTTCAAATCCCTGCAGGGGAGTCCCAACTTAGCCCATGACAAGCTCTCACGGTCAACGAAGGAATAGACCTCCTCCCGAGACGTTCCAATCAGACTCGGTACCTCGGTTCTTCAAGACACTTCGACAGGTTAAAACAAATCCAGCAACACCGCCCGAATGTGCCGACAAATCCCGATAGGAGCTGCACATATCTCGTTCTCAGGGCATACTCAAATGAACACTACGTACAACTAAAACCAACCCTCGAGTTGCCCCGAGGTGGCGCTGCAAGTGGCTCTAGAGAAACAAAACTACATGCTACAGGACCTGAACATGACAAAGTAAAACATGGCATGGAGCTACTCAAAAAGCTTAACAAAAGTCCCTTAGTGACCTTGAGCCAAAAGGGATCAGAAAACATATTTGCAAGCATGTGAACATAGCAAAAGCATAATCAGTTTTCAGACTTAGTGAAAACTGGCACATGCTGAAAACAGATATCAAGTAGGCATGTTTACGAGCTCGATGCACTCACTACAGAGCATGTCATGAAAAGCTAAGCATACATCCATCAAGAATACACAAAATGCAAGCTAGACATGGCAAGAACAATAACATAGCATGCACGGATCAACTACAACATCCCCGGCAAAATTGCTAACAAGTAGACAATCTGCCCGGATTCACGAAGTAGCAAAAGTAGAGCTCGATTGACTCAAGCTAGGGTGCTCCATAATTGCAAACAAAGACATGGATGGATAGAGCGCTACAAGATTAATAAAACATCCTTACTGATCATCCTCAAAAGAGGCACGGATCACTAGGAAACAACATGAACATATGGCAACATGAGATAAACAGGTCAAGGACTTAGTGGAAATGCGAAGTCCCTGAAAACAGAATTACCAAGTGCCTCACTTTGCAAGCTTGTGCTAGTCACCACAAACATCACAAAAATACATGGGTTGTACCTCTGGAAAGATGGCAAAACCCTTAACAAAACATATGTAGGGCTCATGGGCATATCATGCACACAATAATCATGGCAAAATGACAAATAGCTAAATGAAGCAGCAGATCTGACAATTATCTCAAGTAGCACTCTTCTAACAGCATTTCGGGCATCAAGATGAACTCAAATGAAAATGATGCAATGTAATGAAATGATGTACTCTCTGAGACGAACATTTTGATATGCTATATGCCCAAAACGAAGCTACAGATGCAAAGTTACGGCACGAAGAACATGGCAAGATGAACTAGGGTTTCGGGAGAAAGTCAACCGAGATTTAAATCTCAGATCTAGATCCGGGCTTCATGCGAAATGAGGTTCGCCGGAACTTTGCCGGAATCGTCAAGGAACTTGCCGGGGCACCGGATCCGGGCAGTGAGGGGCCGGAGCGCTTGCCAGAGTGAGGAGCACGGCGAGGCGGCGACGGGCGCGGGCACCGGCGGGCGGCGGGACGAGCTCGCGCCGGCGTGGGGCGCGTCGGTGGCGGCGACCGGTGACACGGCCGGAGCCGGGGGAGAAGATCCCGGGCTGCGGCGGGCGGCAATGGGCCTCGGGGGCCCCTCCTGGGCCTCCCGGGCCGGCGGCGACGGGGGAGTGGGGCGGCGGCGCGGCCAACCCGCGGGCGACACGTGGCGGCGGCGGGGCTAGCCGGACATGTCCGTCGGTGGCCGTTTTTGTCTGGCGGCGGCGGATGAAATGGATCTAGGGTTTCGGGGGAGGAGAAAGAGAATTTCGGAGGGGGTTCTTTAAATAGGCATAGAGGAAGCTAGGAGAGTCCAAATGAGGTGCAGTTTTCGGCCACGCGATCGTGATCGAACGCTCCAGATGATGGAGAAGGTTTTGGTGGGTTTTGGGCCAACTTGGAGGGGTGTTGGGCTGCAACACACACGAGGCCTTTTCGGTCCCTCGGTTAACCGTTGGAGTATCAAATGAAGTCCAAATGATACGAAACTTGACAAGCGGTCTACCGGTAGTAAACCAAGGCCGCTTGGCAAGTCCCGGTCCAATCTGGAAATGTTTAATCCCCACACACGCAAGAAAGGTAGAATTGGCCACCGGAGGAGAACGAAGCACCGGAATGCAAAACGGACAACGGGGAAAAAAAGCTCGGATGCATGAGATGAACACGTATGCAAATGCAATGCGCATGATGACATGATATGAGATGCATGACAACGATAACAACACACGGATACAAAGACCCGAAACCGAGAGAATAAAATAACTTAACGCTGGAAACGGCAAGAGTTGGAATACAAATTGGGTAAGTTACATCCGGGGTGTTACAGGACTCCTTGATGGAAATAGCCCTTGGGTGAGTGTACGAACCCGAACTCCGATAGAGTCTGAGGCCATCCATTGAGCCACCTGTGGAGGGAAACAAGAAAAAGGAAGAAGAAAGAAAAAATAGTTAGAAAAAAGAGAAGGCTATGGGAGTACTTTCAGGTCCGTCCGTATTGTGCTTTCGCAGGCGCCCAGGGTATTTTAAGTGCGTAGTTATGTATGCACAGTAGAGATTGTCCTGGTATATGCGGCGGACGGCAGAAACCGAACTGCTAGTCCTGTATGGGATTTGAACGGTCATGTTGAATGGGGACCGGTGGCTTAGTGGCCGACGACGTATGCGGTGTAATGCCCCCGCTGTGTAGTTTGGCTGAGATAGCTGTAGTGTGATCCTTTGCACGGAGAGAGCGCTCCATGTGTTCCCCTATAGGGGACTGTGTCATGTGTACCATGTTCACTATCTTTACTTCGGGGGAAAACTGCTTCTGACCCCCGGTGTTTGGTTAGCGAGTTTCGTCGTCGTCGCCGTCGCCGGGCGGCTTCTTCCCCTTGTATTCGGCATTTGACTTGCCAGCCTGTTTGAAGACCCAACAGCTTCTGTTGGTGTGGTTAGCTGGTTTATTGGGGTGGCCATGAATCTGGCAGGGCCTATCCAATATCTTCTCCAAATTGGATAGTCCGTCTCTGTTTGCCTTGAATGGCTTCTTCCGTTGACCGGGTTTGGGGCCGCTGAATCTGGCGTTGACCATTTTGTCATGCACCCCCCATTACTATTGCCACGTTTGTGCTTATTGCGTCGTGGTTTCCCGTAGTCGCCTCAAACTTCGGAAGTGCCCAGGTTGCTGGCGCTGTTGCTTCTACGAGCGAGCCGGCTGTCTTCTCCCATGCAAAAGCAGGTCATCAGAGCGGTAAGGGCTGACATGGATTTTGGTTTTTCCTGACCGAGGTGGCGGGCAAGCCACACGTCCCGGACACTATGTTTGAAGGCCGCTAGGGCTTTCGCGTCCGCACAGTCCAGAGCTTCCTGGCTCACTCTCCGGGCTGTTGGACGATGTGACTTAAGTCATCGGCGTCTGGTGGCCGGATATATGTACCTTGGAAGTTGTCACGGAAGGAGTCTTCCAGATCTTCCCAGTTGCCGATAGAGTTTTCTGGCAGACTATTTAACCAGTACCTTGCTGGTCCTTTGAGTTTTAGTGGAGGTATTTGATGGCATGAAGATCGTCTCCTTGAGCCATATGAATATGGAGAAGAAAATCCTTGATCCATACCGCGGGATCAGTTGTTCCATCGTATGATTCGATATTCACGGGTTTAAACCCTGATGGGAATTCATGCTCCATTACTTCGTCAGTGAAGCAGAGTTGGTGTGCGGCGCCTCTATATTGGGCCACGTCGCGACATAGCTTAGATGGAGTCCGTCTGCGGTTTTTGGCCCGGGCATGACTAGACTTGTCCCGTCCGAATAGGTTGCCGACGTTGCGTGTCGAGGCATGTCCCTACGATCCGTAGATCGATCTGGTATGTCCTGCTCCACTGTCTAGGTCCTGCCAAGGGTCGTATGTATGACCTCGAGCTGTTTTATCTCTATTTTTTCTTTGGGGTGAGGCGGGCTGTTGTTCGGCTTGAGCTGCCGCTTTATCCCGACTGCATGGTGGTCGGTTAGCCGCATTGTCCCGACCGCATGGTACAGGCTCCGGCTCTTCCTTATCAAAATGAGGTAGCAATCTGCGCTGCGGGTAACCCTTGGTTGTGCCCCTGGAGCCGCATTCTTCGACCACTAGGATATGTGTCCATCTATCGTTGAGAAGGTCTTGGTCAGCTTGAAGCTGCTGCTGTTTCTTTTTCAGGCTCCTTGCAGTGGCTAATAGCCGGCGTTTAAAGTGCTCCTGCTCGAGAGGTTCCTCAGGCATGATGAAATCCTCGTCGTCGGGGCTCTCCTCATCCTCGGAGAGCGGAAGATAATTGCTGTCCTCCGAGTCTTCGTGTATTGCCTATTTGTCAGGGCTATCATGTCCGTCCTCCAGTTCATCATGTTCGGACGTTGCCCCAACAGAGGCTTCATTGTCTTCGGTATCGTCCGGGGTGTTGTTTTCTCTGGTGTCGGTATTGCTGTATTTTGCGCGACGTGACTTAGAACAGCGCCGCTGATGCGACATCTGTGCTGTGTCTCCGAGGGTTTATCCTCAATTGGATCTTCTTTGTCATCATCGTTAGTTTCTTTAGGCATATCCACCATGTATACATCGTATGAAGAAGTGACCGTCCAACGTCCGATAAATGGCGGGTTTTGGCCCTACTCCTCATAGGCATCATCGTCTATACCGTCGAAGTCTTCGGAGCCGCAATCGGACATGTCGGTTAAGTCCTCGACAGTGGCTATGGAGTGGGTGGCGGGTGGGGAACAAGATTCTCCATCATCAGCCCCTAGTTCGAACCGAACAAAGTTCGGTTGTGAGTCCCCCGCCAAGGACAGGTTCTTTAATGAGTTTAGCACATCGCCCAAAGGAGAGTGTTGGAAGATGTCTGTGGTGCTGAATTCGAAGATCGATAAATGATCAAGTTCAGCGTCCGTGGGCTCACATGGTTCGGAACTTACGACCGGAAACGAGTTCGGAGCTCCGATGGCACAGGTATTGTGTGAGATTAAGTCTATGTGCGGCTCCAACACCGGGGAATCTGTGGCCTCCGCGGCGGGGTTGAGTCTCCCGTCCTTGGATGGCACAGTCTACTCCAGATCTAAGGCCAGAGCGGTTACGGGAGCTGTCTCCTGGACGCAGTCCGATGAAAATTTAGGTCATGTCTCTCGGGGTGACCAGGAGTGGTGGCCACGGTCTCGAATCCGGTGAAGATCAAGTCTCCACGGATGTCCGCAACGTAGTTCAAGCTCCCAAATCTGACCTGATGCCCAAGGGTGTAGCTTTCGATCTGCTCCAGATGTCCAAATGAATTGGCCCGCAGTGCGAAGCCGCCGAACACAAAGATTTGTCCCAGGAGGAAAGTTCCTCCTTGGACAGCATCATTATTGACGGTTGAAGGGTCCATCAAATCTTTTGGCGACAACACAGTGGAACTCTCAATGAAAGCACCAATGTCGGTGTCAAAACCGGCGGATCTCGGGTAGGGGGTCCCGAACTGTGCGCCTAAGGTCGATGGTAGCAGGAGATAGGGGACACGATGTTTTACCCAGGTTTGAGCCCTCTCTATGGAGGTAATACCATACGTCCTGCTTGATTGATCTTGATGAATATTAGTATTACAAGAGTTGATCTACCACGAGATCGTAATGGCTAAACCCTAGAGGTCTAGCTTGTATGGCTATGATATTATCCGTCCTCCAGACTAAGTCCTCTCGTTTATATAGACACCAGGAGGATCTAGGGTTACACAAGGTCGATTACAAAGAAAGGAATCTACATATCTAGTCGCCAAGCTTGCCTACCATGCCAAGGAGAGTCCTATCCGGACATGGGTGCAGTCTTCGGTCTTCGTATCTTCACAGCCCACCAGTCCGGCCCATGGCTAACAGGCCGGATGCCCGAGGACCCCTTAGTCTAGGACTCCCTTAGCAGGGGATCGGCTAGGGTTAGTGTTAGGTGGGCCTAGGAGGCCTCTGTTGAAATGGGCCGGCTTGGCAGTCAGGCCCAAGAGGCCGGCGGGTGCAGGCTCTCTCTCCCTCCCTTCTCTTATTTTCTTTCGCAGAAACAATTCAAGAGAAGAAAAAGAAAGAGGTGGTTAGGGGAAGAAGTTGTACACGCGGATAAATTTCCTGGACTCACTAAAAGGAGCTTAATCCAAGAAAAATGGAAATGAAAATATGGGTGAAGTTTGAATCCAACTCATTTGAATTTAATTCAAATGGTTTTGCATAGGAAGTAGGTAATAGGGAGGTCCAAAAATGTTGAGGTTTAAGGCGGAGCTCGGGAAAGTGATGAAAGAATTATGGGCAAAGTTAAGGTCAAGGATTTAGATTGAAATGCATGGGATTCATTTGCAAGTGTGTTATGGTTAATTCCAAAATAATGGACTATTTAATATAGCCCCCTAATAATATTGGGAGACATTTATATGTTTTAAAGAGAATTTCACCATGTGAATTTC
The DNA here is from genome assembly GCF_003073215.2 of Triticum urartu. Lineage (NCBI taxonomy): Eukaryota > Viridiplantae > Streptophyta > Magnoliopsida > Poales > Poaceae > Triticum > Triticum urartu. The sequence continues at coordinate 280,107,855 of NC_053024.1, read as the reverse complement.
CCTCGATTTAAATGGATCAAAGACCCATACAATTTATTTAGTTGAGTTTTTAACTAGGGGGTATAAGAGGACATGATGCAATGCACATGATGCAATGATGAACACAACAAACCAACAAATCACACGACGAATCTCAGAATCCATGGAAGGCATCTTGAGCGTCGGTCTTGGGGCGTCACAATGTCTGAGTACAGACAACTAGAAATGAAAAATGCTGAGAAGCGTGACTATCTACAAGACCCTCCCAAGGGTACAAGATCGTAGCTGAGGTACCAAGCTACTCATCGAAGTGCATGAGGAAACTACTAGTGAGACCGAGGTCTCCTCTGCAAAACATAAATAGAGCAAACATGAGTACAAAAGTACTCAGCAAGACTTACATCAGATCTTATCATACATGCATTAGTATCAAGAAGACAATGTGGGGTTTAGTTGCAGAAAGCCAGCTTTGACTAAGTGGCTATCCTGTTCTACGACTACGAGTAACTTCTTTGAGGTGAGATAGCGCAAACGTGTCCACTAATCACCACATCAATACACCACTATGGATTCATTCATGTCTCCCTACGAGAAGGCCATCCATAGCACTCACACTTGTCTTTATTATTTTAGGGTATCCACTTCAATTGTCTATGTACCATATAAGTATCCAAGTATCCATAACCGAGGACGCGTCTATTCGAATAGATCAGGTTAACCTTGTAGGGGTGTACTTCTTCACACACACTCTAGCCACTTACCTCCATGTACACGTCATGTATCTCGGCAACCTTCAAGCGGAAGCCTGGCGAGGGTGTCGGCCACGACCTGCCTAACCACGCAAGACTCTAGTCCAGGTTTATCGCCTAGTAGGTATAAGTTGGTTTTTGTCATGCGTGAAATTGGTACAGATGGATAGATTGAATTTTTTCATATATAAATTATTTCAATCTAAGCTACGGCTGATTTACGGTGATTTTTGAAGTTTATAACATTTCTGGAATTTCTTGATTTAATTTAAATCCAGAAATGATTAATTGCGTCAGCATGACGTCAGCACCGCATCAGTGAGTCAACAGGCCAGCCATGGTCAATCTGACCAGCGAGGCCCACTGGTCAGTGAGACAGGGGTTAATCCCGCGTTGATTTGTACTTTGACCACTGTGGGGACAGCTGTCAGTGTCTAGGATGGTCCAGCTGGCGCGGATTAGTGATAATGACCTCGCCACATCGGATGTTGCCGGAGTTCGGCTGGCGACGACCAATGCAGTGGCAACTCGCCGGACCTGCGCTACGAGCGGCGGCTGGACGCGCTGAGACCACCGGGGTGTAGCCCGGGCTAGCCCGCATCCAGGGGAGCACGTTGAAGGCGGCGGGGACGTCGGAGCTCGCCGGAGCAGAGCTTGCGTCGGCGGCCGGAGCTCGGGTCCACTCGAGTTTGTGGCTACGGCGCGGGAAACGATGGGAAAACAGAGGGGAATCGGTCTGGGCCTCACAGCGATCTCGATGGCGTCGTCAGCGATCTCGAAGGAGACCAGACGGCGACGTGGCGTTGCCGGCGATCTCTGAGGCCGAGGGTTGAAGACGGTGGTGACGGCTCCATAGGCTGTCTGGAGTCTCGTGGCTTGACGAAGAGGGCGAGGAAGACACAACGAGGCTCTTGGACTCGTCGGAGAGGCGAGGCCGTGGCGGTCAGCGCAGCAATAGCGAGCGGCGGCGATGGTGGCGTCTGGTCTCAGGAGAGGGAGAGAGCTGTAGAGGAGGGGATGAGCACTAGGGGAGCGACAGGGTCCGGGGGTTTGCGCGGCGCTCGTAGCAGCCACCAACAACAGCGGCAAGCAGGAGCTGGCCGAGCGCGTGCGCGCGCACTGCGGCCACACGCCCTCCTACCTACTGGCAGGAGGTTAGGGGTGACTGGCGCCTGGGCCTCGTGGGCTGGCAGTCCACCGGAACGGCCAGGTAAGCCCAGGTAGTTACTCCTTTTCTATTTTGTTTCTGTTTTCTATTTCTGACATGTGTTTTAATTTGGTTTTTGAAAAAAAAATCAAGTTTGCTCCTTCTGAGAAATATTGCAGCGACTAACAGAATTATTCGAAAGACCCTCATAAGTTTCGAGAATTATTGGAGATGTATTAAATATATAAAAAATATAAATCCAATGCAAATAATTATTGGATTAATTCAAATGCCCAAAACAAATATGTCTGAGCTCCTAAAAATATTGGTTTGAATTTTAACTCTGGCCAATATTTTCAGAGAAACACAGGAACTTTTTTTCTACCTATCTGAAGCATTTTTTATCTTGGTCATTTTCAAAATGATTTCTGAGGCTTCCAAATATCCCCAATTCAACTTTAACTGAAATTTAAACATGATGCTCACATGACTAGCTAATATAGGTCATACCAGAACTAGGGATTTGACAGCAAGTCACCTCCAAGCAACATGTGCATGACGGCGATGAACAACATCTACTACGAGCTCAAGCACGACAACGACACCATCATCATGAAGATGCTCGCCAAGAGCAAACTTACAAGTCCCAACAAGCTCTACATCAAGCTACGGCTAAACTCCATGAGCTCAAGAGAAGACCGCGAGACGACCTCAACCAAGACGGCGCTACGGCTACAACAACCACTTCAACATCTTCGCCAAGTGCTATCAAGGCATCTTCGCCTTTGGATGTACGACATCTTTTCCTACTTCCCACCACTTCGCCTACATCGACATCTTCAACAACGAGGTGACCACCTACGAGCAAGGGCGACACTTCCATCTTCGGAAGCCCCACAAGGAAGATGGCCGAGCATGGGAAATTCCGTTTGGTCATGGAGACGAGCTACGAGGTGCCACATCATATGGGCCTGCAACAACAAGACGGTGACAAGAAGGTCGAGCAAGGCCATCCCCTTCGACCACGGCGACAAGCGCGAACCTCTTCAACAACATGAACACGGCGCCCCAACGGGACTCATTCTCTGAGTCAAGCTACACGAGCGCATATGAGACTTTATCTTTGGTCTCGGAGGACAGTGATGATTTGCCACATCCTATGGCATTCATCTTTGGAGACATTATGGATGAGGAGGTTGAGCATGGAGACACTTGCACCTACATCTCTCTGACACCCACATATGACGAGATGCCCGAATTCCCATGTGAGGAGAGCCACCACCACATGAGTGACATGAGTGACTCCACCATATGTGACATTGAGTGTGTTTCCTATGAGAGGATGAGTGTGACCACCACTAGCCCCACACTTGAGAGCATGCCACATATCCTATGTGAGGTTGAGAGCCATTTGAGTGACTCCACCAACCAAACTAGTCAGAGCATCCAAGAGGGAGTGACTGATCCAGAACACTTAGTGAGTGAGGTAGTTGACACGGCACGTGAAGCCACTATGGTTTCTAACGACTTACCCTCTACTCGAAGTGTATTTTCTTCTTTGGTGCAAGGTCTCCTACATGACAACATGCCTATCTTTAACGAGTCCATACCTCCAATGGAGACGATGATGGCCACGATGGACGATGATGCACCCCCACATGGTTCCATCAAGATGAAGATGACCACGACTTGGTCTTCGACACCTCACCTACAACAAATGAGCGATGCTCCAAAGGTAACATAGATGGTGGTACTTCTCTTGTCACACTAGTGGACTATCTTACCAATGATTGCTTGCATAATGTTGACACACCTATTCCCATACTTCATGCTAGTGCAACTTCCTCATGTCATGACTTACCTATTTATGATGAATATGATGACGAGCATGTTGATTTGCCTAGTTGTGATGCTATTCTCCATAGGATATCATGTGATAATTATTTTGGGCACATCACGTTTGACAACCCTTTAAACTTGTCATATGATATGAGTGAGATCTCCCATATTGCATCATTTCAATCTCAACATAGTATCTATGCATGCCGCATTAAAATAAATCCCATTTGCACTTATGGCATAGATGATGAGATCATGGTCATTGGCTTTTGTTTTTCATGCGATGGTATTACCATGCTTCCATTACATGATTTGCGCAATTCATCTACTATGCCATGCCATGATCACATTGTTCCAAATATGCTTTGTTTTGGATGTTGTCAATATTCTCCATGTGATGTTTACTTTGATGCTCATGAGGAGACCCCCATAGTTTCCTCATACATATTAGGAGATTTTGATGCATTCCATACTTTGCATGATTCCCATGATTCCGTGCACCATATGCATTCCATGAATAACAATGCTCTAGATATTTCTCGTGATGCTTTACACAATTTGAGTCTCCCTTATGCTATACATAATAACAAACCTATCATGATGGATGACATCAGTACTGCAGGATGCTGCTAACGCGACACTACGATCAGTGACCCTTCGACGAAACTGTGTGCGGTGCCATAATCACAAACAGTGTTGTAAAAAACCCGTCAAAAAAGGTGCAAAATGTTTGCGATGGAGGATGCATCAAACACGGTTCAGATTTTAGTTGCGTGTGCGATGCAGGGCATACGATTCAGCTCAATTAACTGTTTGCGATGAGGAGGAACAAAAGAAACGGGCAGCCATATGAAGATGTGTGCGATGTACAACATACGGTTCACTCGGATGAACTGTTTGTGATTAGGCAACACAAAAGATATGGTTAGCCAGATCAAAGGTGTGTGCGATATACGGCATGCAGTTCACTCGGATGAACTGTTTGCATTGAGACATGAGAGCAGAAACGGTTTAATATAACAAGATGACTGTGATACACGGCAAATAGGTCTGTAATCAGAAATGTGTATGAATACCGATAATAACATAAACGGTTCCCTAATGTGGTTCGTGTTCATCTGATCATCATATCCTTCTCGTGCTAGCTCGATGTTCCTTCTATGCTAAGTTTCCATTAATTGATGTCATTTAATGAACATGCCACCGTTTCCCGCCATTTCCTCACCTGTTTCCCGCCACCCAGCGATATTGCGCGTAGGCGGCACGCGACGTACAGAGGCGACAAGCGGAGCCTGTAGCACATCCACCTTTTCCAAGCATGCCAACCCACCAAAGCGCCGCCTCTGCCATCAACCTCGTCGACAAGGAAAACGAGCAGGCGCCATGGCGAGGCCAAGGCGCTCCCCAGCAGCGCGATGGACGATGCTGTGATGCGCGTCATCGCCAGGGTTGAGCAGACCTTTGGCGCATGGCGCTTGAGCGCCGCGGATCAAGATAGGCATGTCAGCACCGACAGGCTGCAGCTCGCTGCACAAAATGATCGATGGCGCGCCGCAGAGCAAGCTAGGCGCGTCCGTGCCGATAGGCTGCGGCTCGCCGCATGACGAGACCATTGGAGCACCGCAGAGCGAGAGGTGCAGCGCGCCGCGCAGCAAGAGTGGATCCATCGGCGCTTGCCTGCTGTCGACACGGCATCGCACCTGGGTACATGTCCGGTCAGTACCCCATTCTTTGCCAGGCATGGGAAAAGGCCCTCAACACCGTACTTGCACCAGAGGCCGGCCACGCCGTGCAGCAGATGCCCGTCGCACCGTTCGCATGGGTGCCGCCGTTCGCCTTGTCCGCGGCCCGCTGGATGCCAACGCGTTAGTCCATAGGCTCGACCGCCTACTTGGCCCAGGTGTCCACCTAGGCGCAGTAGAGGAACATGGCTGTCGCATCCTCGAGCTAGTGATCTCCGATGAAATAGACAACTTGGAGCTCGAGATCATGCTCCAGATGTACTGCGAGCGTGTCGAACGCTTGGACGAACGCATGCACGACTTCAGGCAAAGCCAAGAGCTACCGTAGGCAAGGGCCGCTGGTCATGGTCTCATGGACACGTTTTATTTTGAAAAGACATTTCAATGTGGATAGCTATGTATTTTCACAGCAATCATAGTATTGCTCTGTTTATTGCTCTATTTCAATATGTGTACTCTATTTTCCATTCTTATATGTTTTGTTTCAACGTGTGTATATATGCTTTCCGTTCTGTTTATGTGGATGATAACAGCTAGATTCAAATTAGTATACGAAAACAGATAGAAAATGGAATTCATAATATACATATATATATTAAATGTTCATTAGTTCATCATAGAATATATATATATATATAATATCATCACATATACGTGATGATTCTTAACTACTAGGTACAATGCATAAAATTGAAAACGAACAATACTAAAACTAATAATCCCTCCTGGGGCCGGTATTCCGGCAGCCCCTCGCCAGCAACTCCGTGGTGCGCGGCGTCTTCCCAGTGCAGAGGTAGTACTCCGCCTCCTCCGCCTCGCAGCGCTTGACATACCGATCTGCGTTGGTTTGCTGAGCAGGAAGTGTTGACGCATTGGTATGTTGATCACGCGACTGCGAACCAACGAACTGATAAGCAGTCAGTTTTGGACCTACAGACTACTTAGCACGCAGTTCCGAAGCATCAGACTGCTTAGTAGTATGTTCCACCAGGTTGGTTTGCTGAGCATGTGCTGTAGCTGGGTCTCCCCCCGCTGCTTCAGCGGTCGGCATCTGAACCGGTGGTGTGTCTTCAGCAGTTGTAGGTCTTGCCACTGGCTGCTTTGGGGTGGAGGATGACATGTCCTGTACGCCACAAAGTCGGGCTGACTGATCATAGGTTGATGTATCAGCCCACGAGAGATGCTATGGCAAGGAGAGCGTCACCAGTTGAGGGGTGACAGTGGTTGCTCTTGGCGAGGCTTCAGGGATCTCATCGATGAACTCTATTTCCTTTCGTGGCCACTGGATGTGATGTAACAGTGTTTCTCCCAAGGTCCTTTGCTCATCGAAGTCTCCTAGGACATTCTTCAGGGCAAATTCATTGAATCTAGGATTTACTTCAGTTACATAGCACTTCACACAGCCCGGCTTCAGTGGAACATTGTCCAAGAATAGGCCATCTTCCAAGAAGGGTGGGCAAACCCAGGATGTTGCACATTTTAATGTACCATCATAATGTGTAAGCACGCCCTGCAGTCTGTCCTTCATTCTAGATAGATCAGATATAGCATCATCACGAGAAGCTGCAGTCTTAGTGTCGCTGGGGTCAGCTGATGCACAGCTACTCTTGTGCACTGTTGTCACCCAATAAGAAGCATCCTCCATGCCCGCCTCCCCTCCCATCTACTAGCTATCTATCAGTGTTAGAGTCTTTTGCATCATCATTGACTCCTCAACATCCTTTTGAACAGCCGGATAAATCTCCTTCATCAACCTTTCATACAATGCATTTTGCTTCATTTCACTCCTCGCTTTTTTCATGCTAAGCCTTTCTTCTTTGTTGAGTGTGATAGCCCTCTTGTGCGGGACATTAAAACCTATACCCCTTGCACGGCCAGGGGGCTCTTTTGTTTCCAGAGCAATGGACAGAATGTCACATGGCCTTGAGTTCCTATAGAACCTTCCAGGGATCTTGGAAGCCTCTAACATCACTTCATACAGTTTGGCGTCATGTGTGTTTTCAAAGTAATAAGTTCCATCATCATGCCTCTTTGCACATGCCCGCAAGTTGTCTCTGGCGCATTCGCCCCTGATTTCACTAAAGGCCGGATTACCACCCGCCGCTACTGCTTCTTTGTCCTCTTATTCCCATATCAGTTTCATGACGTAGTATTCTGCCACACCCATATGGTGGGTGTGTATGTTCTTCTTCTGAAGATCCGATTGCTTGAAACTCTTCTCAGCAAACTCTTTAGTTGCCCTGACCCTTTCGAATTCTGCCCAGTCTGCCTTTGTAATTTGGGGGTATGCAGGGATTGGGTCCTTGCCTTCACTCAAGTACTTCTTGTACAACAAGTGCTTCCAGTTTCTCCAATCATCCCTAGACTTCTTCGGTGCAAAGTGTTGCACCTGCATTCTCCACTGCTTTGAAACATTGAAGTGATCTATGATCTCCCGCACTATCCTTCACTGTGTTTCTGTGTCAGCCTTCCAAAACCCCGGCAGATTAATGTTGACCCTTGCCCTGTCAACAAATCCACACACACTCCTGAACCTCATGCGTGCTTTATCTGGTTTAGTTGGAGCCCAAGACATTAAGTCAATCTCGGTTACTTCACATACACCTTTAGGCTGGTGTGCTGGCTTCCTTGGAGCATTCCTCCGTGTCCTGATTGGAAGGGCAATTGCTGCAGCTCTATCTCGTTAAAGACTACTTGATCCCTCTAAATCTGCTGAAGACCTAGGCATGTCCGAATCAGATGAAGATGCATGGCCTGAAGCATGAGTGCTGTTGCCGCTACTCGGCATCTACAAAGAACACATGCGGAACTCAGGAAAGGAGGATAAGCATAAAACTAACAACTTGGTATCAAGCTTTCTAAACATGCCATGCAATAATTTAGAAAATGTATGGCTAATTTGTTAAGTTTGTGTGACTCGGGCGCCCGCGATCTGTAAATAGGCAGTAACTTATTGGAACAAATACATCTTATATGTAGTAAGGAAGTTAGATAATGAACATATATACAGCCAATTTGGGAACATACATCACAAAATTTGAAGAGGGATTGCGAGGAAATATGCCTCACCGCGGTGGAGAGCAGTAACTACCAGGCTTCTTAATGCAAACCCGGCCGGACCACAAGAGAGGCGAGGGTTACTACATCGATATGCTCGAGGGTGGCTGGCGAGCAAACAAAGACGATGAGGTGCGGTCTGCTGCATGTTGGGAACGGCAGTGGAGGTAGGCTTGACGCCGAAGAGCGGGCACATGGCCGGGGTGAGCACGAAAGCGCCAGAGAGGGATCTGTTGTGGATCTGGGGGAGGGGGGAGCTCGCGAAGTAGATTGGGTGGACTAGTTGAGCGAAACGCGGGCGGACGATGGGGGTGTTGGGGACTCCGGGTGTTGGTGGCCTAGGTGAAAAGGGTGAAAAATATCCCTGGTCGCCGCGCGCGCGGAAAGGCCTATGCAAACGGTTGCCTCTAAGCGCTCGTGTGCACAAACAGAATAATTTCGTTTGAAATGAAGACGTACTAATTTTGAAATGAAGACGTGAGTTCACCGTTTGGCCTCTAAATTTTTCCAACGTAAACCAATCACAATTATACCACGGGTTTGATTTGCTGGCGCATTTCAGGTCTCGTGTGCTATATGTAAGACATTTTGTGGCGTTTACCGTGCATGTTGGCATATAAATCAATTCCTAGCCGGACTGCATTTCCTGTCGAAAAGGAAGTGGATTGTCGTTCGATATGGGAGCATCCAACAGTGCAGACGTACGATCTATGGGGTTTGGGTTATGTCCAATCAGAACGCGCGTAACCTAAGATACTAACTTATGATACTATGCATGTGCGCATTATGGATGTATTGCCGATCATATACTAGTATCATGCATATATACTCCCACCTTTCTGGTTTGTAGGCTTATCTCAAAATTGTAGTTTTTCCATTTTATAAGGCTCAATTTGGTTGTTCCCCTTGCATGTTCAGATTCAAGGTGCATTAAATCATTGCATGCAAGTATTAAGAGAAAGTTAACCAATGCATGTACTTTATGCATGCATGTATTGCAATTAATACATTGGAAAACATAATTTTTTGAGGAAAACAAGAGCATTAATTGGGTGTTTTTGCAAACTACAAAAAGTATTCCACCACTCACCATCTACCTTGGTTGGTGAGATTTTTGAATTGAGCCCTATAAGGCTGGTTGTAATGGGGAGTGTCATATACTAGTATCATGCATATGATATATACTAGTGTATGATACTACTTCTGTAATTCATAGTATCATAAATTAGTATCTTAGGTCAACTTATTAATTGTCATGCATCACACGAAGTAGTACAACATTTAATATGGCACGGTATCATGATATGATACCACATCCTCTCTTTCCTCATTTAATTGTGTGCCACATCATCCAGAAAGTCTAGTTGGCATGCATGATACCGCTTATGATACGACCCTTACAACCAACCTAAACCGGAAAGGAGGGAGTATGAGACTAGCCACAATGGAGAGTAACATACACTAGTAACATACACATATCCCTACACTATGTTAGTACCTTCATAGTGGGTAGTAACATAAGTGTAGTGTCATGCAAAGCTTCATTTATTAGGTTATAGACTCATATTGCATTGGGACATGTGATGTTACAGTAACTAGCTAAGTTACTGAAGCTATCTCTCTCCTCATTAACGTATTGCCACAGAAGCAAGTTTGCTGAGTTGGAGTCGATGTCATTGCTGAAGTTACTCCCATTTTGGCTAGTCTGATACTATCTAGTCTATGATATACTAGCTACCTCACTAAGAGCATTGTTAATAATACAAGGGTCAGCTATAAGAAGTTTCCATGTCATATATAGCCATCCTCTTAGCGGGCATGTAGAATAATAAGTTTTAAATACATACTAGTTTATCAATAGTTGGCCCACCTTACATCCTCACAAACTGTCTTGGGTCTCGTGTTGCAGCTGGCTCTACTAACCAAGAGCCCTCTTCTCTTCTCTCTCCTCTTCTCTTTCCTCCAACTACTAAGCATATATATATATATTATTCTATTCCTTATAGCCTGCTTAGACTACCCAAAGTGGGAGTAACATAGGTAGTAACATCGCACGTATCTAGATAAAATAGATGATGTGGCAAGCAATAAATGAAGAAAAAGAGGAAAGTGGTAACACAGCTAGTTACTAGTAGTATGAGTAACATCACACATCTCAAGGCAAGATGAGTCTATAGCCTAATAAATGAAGTGTTGTATGTTACTACACATATGTTACTCCCCACTATAGAGGTAGTAACATAGAGTAGTAACATTCTATGTTACTACCCATTGAGGCTAGTGTTATGTCACTCTATTGTACTTGCTCTAATGCATAGTATCATAGAGTAGCTAGTATCATATGTAATACTTTATTTATATTGACATGCATGACACATAGTAGCATAGCATTTATTATGATACGGTTCCATGATATGATACTTAACCCTCTCTTTCTTCATTAAATTCTATGACAGCTCATCAAAATTGCCTAGTTGGCATGCATGATACTAGCTATGATACCCCCTTACTATCATCCTAGCAAATAAGGTGTATAGATCATTTGTGCATCGCTTTGTGAGTTTTCTTCCATTTGTTCGAGAAGCAGGGAGAAGTTTCAAACATTTCGGCCCCGAGGTGCGGCCACTGGCGTAGGCCTACTTGGTACTTTAATTATAGGAAATTCAGATGGAGTTCGGACATCATCAAAATTGATGTGTGCCCGTGGCATGCTCTCATGACCCCACGGAAAAAAAATTGGTAAAGTTTGGCACAAGTTTTGATGACCGCTCCTTCCAAACCGGAGCATCTCACATGAAGGATCATGGTTTTCCAAAACGAGACGTGTCAATTTAAACTCTTGTGGCTGGTGACTTCATCGTTTGGCCTCATAAAAATTTCCATGGTACGCAATCACCATTATACCACGGGTTTGATTTTCTGGCGCATTTCAGGTATCACTAGCTGTATTTAAGACATTTTTGTGATTAACGTGCATTTTGTGCATAAACATAAAATTACAACCAGAACTGCATGTGCTATCGAAAGGGATGAGGATCGTTGTTCGATCTGGGAGCATCCAACCGTGCAGACGTACGATCCGTGGGGTTTGGGTTCTGGCCAATCAGAAAGCATGACTCGGATCATGGGAGGGGTGGCAGGGTTTGGTCAGCACACGGCTTTCATCAATGAACCGTGTGCTATTCGCAAACCAGATTGCATATTTTTGTTCACACATACTGTAGTGAGATCAATTCAGCGTGCTACCTCTATGATATACTACTACTACTACTACTACTAATAATAATAATAATAATAATAATAATAATAACAAAAAGCAGTTCATATTCATTGCCTGAGCTGACACCATATCAATACTGTAGTGAGATCAATTGAGTGTGCTACCTCGCTTGTATCGTGCATGCTTGCATGTGGGAAATGCACGGAAATCTTTGTACTCACCACGGTACAATATACAATCATTCACACAAGCGTGTATCTTCTGTACTTCAAGTCCCAATGGGCAAACAATTTTCTTCGCTTCATTTGCACTTCTGGGGAGCACATTATCTTCCGGAAGAATTTCTTTGAAAGGACCTAACATCTCTGTGAAGCCCTTGTTTGATAGACTCTTTGCTGCTTTAAATCTGAGAAGCGCCAGGGTGGCACTCAACCTGGAATATTTCTTTTTGCAACCTGGATACAATTATTTCTTGGAGTCCGCATCAATGGTTGGCAGATCCTTGTACCCAATCATATCCTTTTTGGGCCCTCGAAATCTGCAATCATAGCAGAAAACTCTGGCATATCAAGATCGTCATCATCTACATCAACGTCTTGGTTTTCCAGTGGGCGTTTCGGCATTTCGGTGTTCCATTGGTAGCTTGATGCCTCTGCCATGATGTTAGATTCGACATCCATGTGACACTGATCGGGGTTTGGCATCTCGCTGCCCTGGGTATCTTCATCCATGACCTCCTAATCACCATGTCTGGTCCAAAGTGTATATCCATCCATGAATCCCCTAGAGACTAAGTGCATCTGGACATATGCAACTTCATGTGACTCTATATTGGCACAATCAGTACATGGACACAGGATGTAATCCGCATCACCAGTTCTCCTCTTTGTACTTTCAGCCAAAATCATGAACTCTGTCACTCCACTGATAAAATATGCGGTTTTCCTATTCTTCATCCATCGAGATTGTTCCATCTACACCACACGAATGGTGATTAAAAACAAAAAAACAACATTAATAAACAGATTAACTGCTGCGTGAAGATGCGTGGATAAATCACAAGGTTTTATTTTCATAATTACTGTGGGTGCTCCATGTTTTTATCCAGACGTGCGATGACGAAAATTAATGGCCGGTCAATTTACACCCAGAGTACTAGTACAACACTACCCTTAGGAATTGAATACCTTAATTGAGCCACTCATGAAAAGAATACCTTAATTAATTAGCTGAGTGATAACCCACAAGTATAGGGGATCGCAACAGTTTTCGAGGGTAGAGTATTCAACCCAAATTTATTGATTCGACAAAAGGGGAGCCAACGAATATTCTTAAGTATTAGCAGCTGAGTTGTCAATTCAACCACACCTGGAAACATAATATCTATGACAAAGTGTTTAGTAGGAAAGTAATATGATAGCAGTGGTAATGGTAGAAAAAGGTAACGGTAGCAAAAGTAATATTTTTGGGTTTTGTAGTGATTGTAACAATAGCAACAGAAAAGTAAATAAGCGAAGAACAATATAGGAAAAGCTCATACGCATTGGATCGGTGATGGAGAATTATGTCGGATGCGATCGATCATGTAACACTCATAACATAGGGTGACACAGAACTAGCTCCAGTTCATCAATGTAATGTAGGCATGTATTCCGAATATAGTCATACGTGCTTATGGAAAAGAACTTGCATGCCATCTTTTGTCCTACCCTCCTGTGGCAGTGGGGTCCTATTTGAAACTAAGGGATATTAAGGCCTCCTTTTAATAGAGTACCGGACCAAAGCATTAACACATAGTGAATACATGAACTCCTCAAACTACGGTCATCACCGATAAGTATCCCGATTATTGTCACTTCGGGGTTAACGGATCATAACACATAATAGGTGACTATAGACTTGCAAGATAGGATCAAGAACTATCATATATTGATGAAAACATAATAGGATCAGATCTGAAATCATGGCACTCGGGCCCCAATGACAAGCATTAAGCATAGCAAAGTCATAACAACATTAATCTCAGAACATAGTTGATACTAGGGATCAAACCCTAACAAAACTAACTCGATTACATGATAAATCTCATCCAAACCATTACCGTCCAGCAAGCCTACGATGGAATTACTCACGCATGGCGGTGAGAAACATGAAATTGGTGATGGAGGAAGTTGATGATGATGATGGCAACGGATTCCCCTCTCCGGAGCCCAGAACGGACTCCAGATCAGCCCTCCCGACAGAGTTTAGGGCTTGGCGGCGGCTCCGTATCGTAAAACGCGATGAATCCTTCTCTCTGAATTTTTTCTCTCCGAAAGTGAATATATGGAGTGAAGGTTGAGGTCGGTGGAGCGTCAGGGGGCCCACGAGGCAGGGGGGCGCGCCCAGGGGGGTAGGGCGTGCCCCCACCCTCGTGGACAGGGTGTGGGCCCCCTGACATAGATCTTTTCGCCAATATTTTTTCTATATTCCAAAAATAATCTCCGTTGATTTTCAGGTCATTCTGAGAACTTTTATTTCTGCACAAAAATAACACCATGGCAATTCTGGTGAAAACATCGTCAGTCCGGGTTAGTTCCATTCAAATCATGCAAGTTAGAGTCCAAAACAAGGGCAAAAGTGTTTGTAGAAGTAGATATGACGAAGACGTATCAACTCCCCCAAGCTTAAAGCTTTGCTTGTCCTCAAGCAATTCAGTTGATAAACTGAAAGTGATAAAGAAAAACTTTTACAAACTCTGTTTGCTCTTGTTGTTGTAAATATGTAAAGCCAGCATTCAAGTTTTCAGAAAAAATTATGAACTAACCATATTCACAATAACATTTAGGTCTCATGTTCACTCATATCAATGGCATAATCAACTAGCGAGCAATAATAATAAATCTTGGATGACAACACTTTCTCAAAACAATCATAATATGATATAACAAGATGGTATCTCGCTAGCCCTTTTTGAGACCGCAAAACATAAATGCAGAGCACCTTTAAAGATCAAGGACTGACTAGACTTGGTAATTCATTGTAAAAGAGATCCAGTCAAGTCATACTCAATGTAAACTAACAGTAATGGATGCAAATGACAGAGGTGCTCTCCAATTGGTGCTTTTTAATAAGAGGATGATGACTCAACATAAAAGTAAATAGATAGGCCCTTCGCAGAGGGAAGCAGGAATTTTTAGTGGTGCCAGAGCTCGGTTTTGAAATATATATGAATAATATTTTGAGCGGTATACTTTCATTGTCAACATAATAACCGAGAGATCTCGATATCTTCCATGCTACACACATTATAGGCGGTTCCCAAACAGAATGGTAAAGTTTATACCCCCCTCCACCAACAAGCATCAATCCAAGGCTTGCTCGAAACAACGAGTGCCTCCAACTAACAAGATTCCTGGGGGAGTTTTGTTTGCAGTTATTTTGATTTGATTTGCATAAAGCATGGGACTGGGCATCCCGATGACCAGCCCTTTTCTCATGAGTGAGGAGCGGAGTCTAGTCCTCTTGAGAATAACCGCCTAGCATGGAAGATACAGACAGCCCTAGTTGATACATGACCTATTCGAGCATACAAAACAGAATGTTTATTTGAAGGTTTAGAGTTTGGCACACACAAATTTACTTGGAACGGCAGGTAGATACCGTATATAGGTAGGTATGGTGGACTCATATGGAACAACTTTGGGGTCTATGGAATTGGATGCACAAGCAGTATTCCTGCTTATTACAAGTAAAGGCTAGAAAAAGACTGGGAAGCGACCAGCTAGAGAGTGACAACAGTCATGAACATGCATTAAAATTAATCAACACCGAATGCAAGCATGAGTAGGATATAATGCACCATGAACATAAATATCGTAGAGGCTATGTTGATTTTGTTTCAACTAAATGCGTGAACATGTGCCAAGTCAAGCCACTCAAAGCGTTCAAAAGAGGATACCACCCTATCAGACCACATGACAACCATTTTGATAGCATGTTGGCACGCAAGGTAAACCATTATAAGCTCCTAGCTAATTCAGTATGGCATAAGCAACTATAATCTCTAATTGTCATTGCAAATATATTTCTTTTATAATAGGCTGAATCAGGAACGATGAACTAATCATATTTACAAAAACATGAGAGGTCGAGTTCATACCAGCTTTTCTCATCTCAATAAGTTCATCATATAATCATCATTATTTCCTTTCACTTGCACGATCGAATAGTGTGGATAATAATAATAGTGCACGTGCTTTGGACTAAGCTGGAATCTACAAGCATTCAATTAGAGAGAGAAGATAATGTAATATGGGCTCTTTGTTAGATCAACAATAATACATATGAGAGCCACTTAACATTTTAATAATGGTCTTCTCCTATCGACCCCCAAAGGACAAGAAAAGAAATAAAACTATTTACACGGGAAAACTCCCAACAAGCAAAAGAAGAACGAGAAATCTTTTTGGGTTTTCTTTTTAGTTACTACTACAGGCATGGAAAGTAAACTAACTAAAAGCTACACCTATTTTTTTGTTTTTTCTTAAGGTTTATCAAACACACAAGAAGAAAGAATAAAAAGGGAAATAAACTAGCATGGATATTACAATGAAAAAGTATGAGCACTGACAACTAGCATGAGTGTGTGAACACGAATCTAATGTCGGTGAGAAATACGTACTCCCCCAAGCTTAGGCTTTTGGCCTAAGTTGGTCTATGGCCACGGCTGGCCTGGCGGATATCCAAAGTTATAGCTGGGGTCATACTGAGATGCAGCGGCAATTGCCTGATGAGCTGCAGCTTGGAGGCGAGCTGTCTCCTCCCTCCTCCCGTACTCGGTCGCCTCCTCCCTGGTTATAACATATTTCCCCTTTGCCTGAAAGTCAAAGAAAGTTGGGGCAGGGAGAGCGAGGTGATAGGTTCGTTGTCTGTCAAAGATTAGTCGATACTGGAGGAACTGATCGTTCCTCTCAACAAACTGGTGACAAACCATAGCATCATAATCTAAATAAGCAGGAGGCAACTCAATATCATATCCACGTATGGGTATCTCAAGAAAGTTAGCTATACGAGTAGCATAAATTCCACCAAAGAAATCTCCTTGAATACGATTATTATGCAATCTACGTGCAACAATAGCCCCCAAGTTATATTGTCTATCTCCTAAAATAGTGCTCCTGAGAATGCTAAGATCAGGTACACATGTGACATGCTTCATCTTTACCGTTTATGCACCTTCCTATGAAGAGAGCAAAATAATGTATAGCAGGAAAATGAATGCTCCCTATGGTGGCTTGTGTTATATCTCTAGATTCCCCCACGGTAATACTAGCAAGAAAATTTCTAAGCTCAGATTTGCTAGGTTCACTAGCAGTACCCCATTGTGGGAGTTTACAAGAAGTATTAAAATCTTCTAAGTCCATGGTATAAGATTTATCATAAAGGTCAAACAGGACAGTGTGAGAATTACGTGAAGATGAAAATTTGAACCTTCTCACAAAGGAATCAGTTAGGTGATAGTATTGACGACAGTTATCTACCTCGAAGCTCTCAAGATCGGCATTACGCACATATGCTTCAAATTCTTCCTTGATTCCTGCTCGAACCATGAATTCCTCTGACGGCCATTCACAAAGCCGCACTTGAGCGTCCCTCGGTGGTTCATCATCCGCATCGCATATTGTGAGTCCGGGTCCTTGCTTCCTTGAAGAACCACCTTGGACATTTTCCTAAACATATTTCTTACTCAAAGAACAATCCCCCAAAGCAGTTTTGTGAATGGAGCTTTGAGCAAGGAGATCGAAAATGGCAGCAGGATGAGCTTGAACTCGTGCTTGAGCTAGTTAGTGATGTTTTTGGGAGGAAGAAGGAGTGTGTGGTAGCTGAAATAAGTGGAAGGGAGCCACCATGGGCCGACGAGGCAGGGGGCGCGCCCAGGGGGTGGGCATGCCCTGGACCCTCGTGGCCAGGTGCTTGCTCCCCCTGCTGTGTTCTCAGTGCCAGATATTCTCAAATATTCTAGAAAAAATCATATTTAATTTTCAGGGCATTTGGAGAACTTTTATTTTTGGGGTAATTTTTATTGCATGGATAATTCAGAAAACAGACAGCAAATATTATTTTTGCTTTATTTAATATAAATAACAGAAAGTAAAAAGAGGGTACAGAGAGTTGTGTTTTCTAAATTCATCCATATCATGCTCATCAAAAGGAATCCACTAACAAGGTTGATCAAGTCTTGTTAACAAACTCATTCCAAATAACATGGAACCGGAGAAATTTCGAATAACACTAGGTTACCTCAACGAGGATATGCATGTCCCCAGCAACAAGAATATCATATTTCTTCTTGACAGTAGGAAGAGGAAATCCAAAACCTCCAATAGTGATTGTTGAATTTTTTTCAATAGAATTGATGTTGTGGACTTGAGGTTGCTTCCTCGGAAAGTGTACCATATGCTCATTACCATTAACATGAAAAGTGACATTGCCTTTGGTGCAATCAATAATAGCCCCTACAGTATTCAAGAAGGGTCTTCCAAGAATAATGGACATACTATCATCCTCGGGAATATCAAGAATAACAAAGTCCGTTAAAATAGTAACGTTTGCAACCACAACAAGCACATCTTCACAAATACCGACAGGTATAGTAGTTGATTTATCAGCCATTTGCAAAGATATTTCAGTAGGTGTCAACTTATTCAAATAAAGTCTACGATATAAAGAGAGAGGCATAACACTAACACCGGCTCTAAGATCACATAAAGCAGTTTTAACATAGTTTCTTTTAATGGAGCATGGTATAGTTGGTACTCCCGGATCTCCTAGTTTCTTTGGTATTCCACCCTTAAAAGTATAATTAGCAAGCATGGTGGAAATTTCAGCTTCCAGTATCTTTCTCTTATTAGTAACAATTTCTTTCATATACTTAGCATAAGGATTCATTTTAAGCATATCAGTCAAACGCATACGCAAAAAGATAGGTCCAATCATTTCAACAAAGTGGTTAAAATCCTCATCATCCTTTTTCTTGGATGGTTTAGGAGGAAAATGCATGGGTTTGTGAACCCATGGTTCTGTTTCTTTACCATGCTTCCTAGCAACAAAGTCTCTCTTATCGTAATGTTGATTCTTTGATTGTGGGTTATCAAGATCAATAGCGGGTTCAATCTCTACATCATTATCATTACTAGGTTGAGCATCAACAACATCATCATTAACATTATAACTAAGTTTATGTTCATTACCAGATTGTGTTTCAACATCATAAATAGAAATATCATTGGGATTCTCAGGTATGTCAACAACAGGTTCACTAGAAGCATGCAGAGTCCTATCATTTTTCTTTTTCTTCCTCTTAGATGGACTAGGTGCATCAATATTAATTATATGAGAATCTTGCTCAATTATCTTAGGATAGCCCCTAGGATACAAAGGTTCCTGAGTCATTTTACCACCTCTAGTCATAACTCGAACAACATTATCCTTTTTCTTATTAATTAATTCATTGAGCAAATCATTCTGAGCTTTAAGTACTTGTTCTACTTGAGTGCTAACCATAGAAGCATGTTTACTAATAAGTTTAAGTTCACCTTTAACACTAGCCATATAATCACTTGAGTGTTCAATCACATCAGCATTATGTTTCAATTGTCCACCAACATAAGCATTGAAGTTTTCTTACTTAACCATAAAGTTATCAAATTCATCCAAACATTGGCTAGCAAACTTAGCATGAGGGATTTCAGCTTTATCATATCTATAGAGAGAATTTCCCTTTACAACCTGTGTCAGGTTATCAAGACCATGTATTTCTTCAACAGGAGGTAAATTCTTAACATATTCAGCTTTTATACCTTTTTCTTTCATATATTTCTTTGCCTCTTGCATATCTTCAGGACTGAGAAATAGAATACCCCTTTTCTTTGGAGTTGGATTAGGAGTTGGTTCAGGAAGTGTCCAATTATTTTCATAGGTCAACATATTATTCAATAGAATTTCAGCTTGATCAACAGTTCTTTCCCTGAAAACACAACCAACACAACTATCCAGGTAATCTCTGGAAGCATCGGTTAGTCCATTATAAAAGATATCCAGTATTTCATTTTTCTTGAGAGGATGATCAGGAAAAGCATTAAGTAATTGGAGAAGCCTCCCCCAAGCTTGTGGGAGACTCTCTTCTTCAATTTGCACAAAATTATATATTTCCCGTAAAGCAGCTTGTTTCTTATGAGCGGGGAAATATTTAGCAGAGAAGTAATAAATCATATCCTGGGGACTACGCACACAACCAGGATCAAGAGAATTAAACCATATCTTGGCATCACCCTTTAATGAGAACGGAAATAATTTAAGGATATAATAGTTGCGAGTTTTCTCATCATTAGTGAACAGGGTAGCTATATGTCGGTGTACAAAAAAGAGGGGTACGTTTTTTGTACCCCTATAACTGTGCACGGGCAGTCTGAGCCACGGGCACCACCACACTGAGCAAGGCAAGGGAGGTGAGCCAAGGTAAGTCCGAAGCTTAGGAGAAGCAGAACGACGCCAAGATCAAGACTACAAAGAGCAAAGGGGATGAAGCGAACCTCCCCCCAGGCAAGATCCTTGCCGGGAGGCGATTTGAGTCCACTGTGGAAAGGATTCGGGAGACATCCCCGTGGTGGCTTCCAGATCTTTGCGAAGACATTCAAGATCAGATACACAGACCGATGATTGACCTCCTATGACCCCGCCACCGCCCATCGACCGAGGATTGACCTCTTCTCTGGTAGCCGCTGCCTAGGCCGCCGCCGACATCTCTATATGCATTCCAGCTATTTTTTACGCATATCCGTAGAGCGGCTGTTTGCACGGTATCTCACCGTAACTCAATTATATGGACAGGGTAGTACATCACATATGGTTATGTAACGGCAACCGTGTCTAACCTACATTGTCTTCTCACACGGTTTGGTGTGAAATCGTGTGTGATGTTGTAATACCTAACACAAACGACATGTATAAACAGTGAGCCGTATACAAGATATAGTGCCATAAGTAGTTCCCGACCATTAGCTTATCTCCACAGTTTCCCCATTTCCCCCAAATCCCTACATAGCCTCCAAATTCCCTCGCATGGCACTGACATTGGGGGAATGCGGACGAGTGGTGCGGGTGGTTTCGGTGCGGCTGCTCCTGCTCGTATCACCGCCACGACGGCGCTCGCCGTCGAGCACTTGCCTAAGGTCATCAGAAGGCAGGTGTACTACGAATCCGAATCGTCCTGTCAGGTTCCAATCTATCCCGATCTTTTTTAGCATGTCCAAAGTATAGCTCCTTGCTGAATCCGTCTTGAATGACCCCCTCCCCAGGAAAGCGATCTGCTGCCGGATCCTGAGCATGACTCCAGACTCTCACAACACGAGTTCGAATCTGAGTTTTGCGCCACCGAGAAGTACCAAAAGCTGAGTTGTGTGCATGGGCACACTCCCACTCAATGTGTATGCACGGAGGGATTTGACGTTGGCAGGCGGTTTCTCAGTTGCCCCTTAGAGGTTAGTGCTAATTAAGTTCACCATTTTACTTCAGTTAATGCCACCGCCCATCCTGAATAATATTTAACATTGGCAGGGATATGAGGCTTGTGCCTTTGTTAACTGGCTAGATGAAGAATGGCATGGCAGGGCTCGGAGTGTTATCACCAAGCTCGCAGAAGATAACGTAAAGCTGAAGAAGAAACTGGCTGATTTGGAATGTACAATCAGTACGATGAAGCAAGAAAGAATCAATCACAGGCAACAGATGAAAGCAAGAGACAAGAAGGAACTAGCATGTGTAGTTGTGGTTGTCACATTAGCCATGTTCTATGCGCTGTTTGCAATGATGATTAGGGGTTTTGTTTGACAGTATTGCTAAAGCACATGAAGATGTGCTCTAAGTAATGCACATCTAGGTCCTATGCCATTGATGTTACGCGAAGATTCATGCAGATATTTTTCTTTGTCTTTTTTGTTTTCCTTTCTAGTTTGATTATTACTGGCTTTATCAATAAGAAGAGCTCAATGTATTTCTCGCCAACTGTCCTACTCTGTTCGTACCGGTACCGATGCATAATCCCAAAACTCGTTCCTTGTTTTTGTCTTGAATAAGGAAACTAGCCAAATAACCAATAGGAGTCCTGCGCAACCCCGGAAATTTGGAGCAACTGGGTACAAATAATTGCGGTTGATTATATTAGCGGTCAGATAATATGTCAACCCCCGCTTCAATCCCCGCTTTAATTGGCAGTTCCTCTTCTCTGCATACCGTGCTTAAGTGTCCACCATCTTCATCGTCCCTAGCAGGCCGCGCTACACACTGGCACACACTCTGTAGCCTTGTCGAGCGACAGTGAGGATGTCAGTTCGGCCAACAGTCTGGCGCCCGATGATATGTCAACATCGGAATCATCTCGCTCGTCTTCCATGAGTTCGGCGTCGAGCCCAAACCTTGATTTTATCCAGTTCATGGAAGGGACGCTGCCTCCGGAGTCGTCAGACGACAACCAGACGGACGAGGAGCCGTCGGAGGACGACAAAGAGGACGACGATGATGATGAGGAGGAATGGTCGAACGGGGAGGAGGACGACAACGACAGCAATGACGATGACGACGGCGGTGGCGATTGAAAGCCAAGGGTCGGCGGCAAGAAGCATCCTCGCCAAGACGATGTGGCGGGGCAATCCAACAACAACAACAACCAGAAGAAGGACTAAATTAAGTAGACTGTATATATCTCTGTTTATCCTGTCAATCTCATCGCACAGTTAGTAATATGTATTCGCCAGAGATATTCTACATTATCGCCCACAGGTTGGTTTGTTGAACTATGTGCCCTGACGAGCACACAATTCACAAAAAAAGACCGTATGGGTTGTCTATAATGATCGCACACAATTCTGATTACCGACCTGTTTGCCGGGTATCACACACATCTTGTTACGCAGAATCATTTGTGTTCACCTCAATCATCGCAAACGGTTCATCAGAGTGAACTGTATGCCGTATATCGCATACACCTCGATCCGGCTGCCTGTTTCTGTTGTTCTGTCTCATCGCAAATAGTTCATACAGATCAACCGTATGCGGCATTGCACACGCAACTAAAATCTAAACTGTGTTTGATGTATAATTCACCGTTTTGACAGTTTTTTGACAGTTTTTTGACAGTTTTTTACATCTTTTTTGACAGTTTTTTACATCACCGTTTGCGATTAATGCATCGCACTGAGTTTCGTCAAAGGGTCTCTGATCGTAGTGTCGCGTTAGCAGCATCCTGCAGTAGTGGTTGCAGCCATTCGCCACATGCAGGCCCTCTCTACAGGAAAAACTCACAGATGACACTCGTCCTACAACGTGTCAAACGAGCAGGCGTGGAGCTGGCAAGATGCCCCGGCAAGCCTTGCCGGGCGACCAACGATGTGACGTTGAGCGATGCATTTAATGTGCACAATCCGCCCATAGAGTTTGGTATGATAGCATTGTTTGCTATCTTATTAGTGCATAATGACTACTTTGCTAGTGTGGTAACCCCTTGATCTATAAAAGGATGCCCCTGGCAACCATAGACATGGTTAGAAGGTTGAATAACTAACACCCCCGTACACGCGTAGCCACTGCCGCCCTGAGGCAACCCCTTCCGGGCAAGTGTACTATGCTCCACCACCACTTTTCCACCATCAATCCACCAAAGTAGGAGTAGGGTTTACACCTTACAGCGGTCCGAACCTGGGTGAAACTGCTCGCGTGATCCCTGCCGTGCTGCCCCATGCTCGTCTACTCTTTGTCAACGCGATGTCCTGCTGCCAAACCAGCAAGGGGCCTTCTGGTCCCATAGGTGGTCATGGTTTCCTGTGACAATTCCTATAGTTAGTCCAAATATACCAAGCAAAAACCTTAGCATTATGTTGTTTAAATAGATTGTAGTTGGAGTCGTCTGACTCGTTAGGAACAACAGTGATGGGATAGTCATACCCAGAGAGACACGCTGGTTTGAGGGTTTTGTTTGAGGCACGAATCTAGCTAGTCTGAGGATATTACTCGGTGGTCTAGTAAGTTCCATGGACGTTGAGCTTTCTTTCAAAACCTACACCTTCCTTTCTGGAATTTTTGTGTAGTATCGACTTCTTGAGAACATCACACAGGGTTTGATGCCCTTTGAGACTTTTTAGCATTCCCATCTAAAGAAAAGGTCTAAGCCTGAAATTTTCATCAGAGACAACAACAATTTCCTAGAAAGAGGCACTAGTGATAACATTCGTACTCGCAACATTATTCATGATGATAGCAGAGGAAGTTTCGGCAGTGCAGTCAGCATTGCTATGCTCTAAACATTGTAGGCAAGGAGGCACAAAATTATCAGGAAGTTTTTGAGATTGCTCGGTGAAGGGAGAATCCTTTTCTTTAACAAGAACAGTAGAAGAATCTTTCAGTGACTCGATTTGTTGATTCCTACTAAGGAGTTCATTTGATTATTTCTCGAAGTCTACTGCAAGAGAATTATATCGGTTGGAAAGATCATCAGAGGTTGAGGAAAGAGCATTATACTCTTCGGTCAACTCTTCATTTTTATCCATATCTTTGACCAGTAATCCTTTAGACTTCCTTAGAATTTTCTCATGTTCCTCTTGTTGAGATTTAGCAATTTTAACAAGTTTGGCATAAGGTATGTTATCCGAGGAAAAATCATTTCCTGACTTGCGATGTTTGCATGATACCTGTTCCTTCGAAGTTTTAGCCATGAGGCAGAGATGTGAAGGTAAATCATCATCGCTTGATTCATCATAATCAGTCTCTATCTCGGAATAATATTATTCAGAGGGTTCCATAGCAATGAGGGCATTTCCCCCATCTCACTACAAAAAAGACACATCCATGACACTATGGCCCAAATGAAAACTTTTTCTGGCATGCTTAAACACTTCTATGATGATAATTGTGACAAAAACATGCATCATCATAGATGTGGTGGGCTCCTACTTGTATGACAAAAAATTATGATAGAAATTGGGCTTTTTGTCCTGGGCGGGCCAGAGACGCGCCTGCGTGACATTCTTTGCGCCGTCCATGACGTAAAAAATCATGGTAGAAGTGAGGGTGAGGAAAATTTCAGGGAGTTCCCGGTTACTGGTCGGGGCTGAGCGATGCACTGTGGTTTGCGTGTTTCTCTCGTATACACATGTGTGTGGGGTGCTAACTGAACCCGAGCGATCGATCAATCCCACTACATACTGAAGCAGGTTGATCCCTTCACTGCTAACTAAACCAGATTGCTTCCTTTGCTGCTATCTGAACCCAAGCGATTCCTTCTGTGCTAAATGAACCCAATCGATACCTTCGCTGCTTACTAAACCCAATCGAGGCCCCGTGCGAGATGTAGCTAGCCTGTCGGGCTGCCTCGGGATGAGTAGTCCCCGTTGCTGCCGCACACGCGAGACATAGAACGAGTCGACCTAGCTGGTTGGTTGGATGTGGATGAACAGTTCCCAATGGGGGTTGGATGAACAGGACCCCGGCCAAGTGTAGGCGGTTGTCACTGGATAAACAGGACCCTGTGGCAGTAGGCGATTGTCGTTAGATGAACGTGGCCCCAAGGAGGCTGCCACACACCCCAACCGGTTAGGTGTGGATGAACAGGACCCCGTATAGGCTGGATGAACAGTAGCCCGTGGATGAACAGTAGCCCATAGGATGCGAATTATCCTACGACCATCCCCATATACACTACGACTACTCCCCAAGCCCCAAGAGGACATACGATGAGACCTCGACCATTCGCCATAGGACACAAGGTGAACCCGCTCCTAAATGCTTCCCCTTTCCATTCATGTGAGACATGGTTGCTACCTAATGAAAAGACACTACATGTGCTTAGGAACCAAGGAGAGGACCATGGAGATGCTCGATGCACATGCCAAGTCCACACGGAAGAGAAGCGTGAAGTGCCTCAAGTGGAGTCGCCACGAAGCTGTAGCGGCCGGACATCCGGCAGGAGTCCGGACATCCAGCGCCACCTACTAGAACAAGGCCAAAGAGAAATGGATGCGAGGCGACCCTATAGCGGCCGGACATCCGGCCGACCCCCAGACATTTGGCGCCCCCTGACGGGCCGGACATCCAGCGCATACTATCCAAAGCGCATAGAAATTGGGCAAGTCTAGCCCGGACATCTGGCCCGAGGCCCGAATATCCGGCTCCTCACGAGCCGGCGGACATCTGGCCCCTAGCCCGGACATCCGGCACGTGTGCGTGCACAATCGGGCCAGAGGCCCATGTAAACTCTCCCTCACTTACCCCTTCGTGGCCCTACACTATATATACTACTCCACCTCCTCCTAGCTAGGGTTAGCATTATGATAGCTCATTTAGAGATAGAGCTTTGCTCATCCATGTGATTCTACTCCATCAAGAGAGACCGCGACCTCTACGGAGAAGATCCATGCTTGGATTCAAGACCCCTCACGAGAAGATCCCTCGCGGACTCAAGGCCTCCTCACGGAGATGAACTAGCTACCATTTGTATTGTCCTTTGTTGACTTTAGATCGTGTATCTCTCATTGTTTTCATGGATCTATCACATGTGATTGTTTCTTGTTGATTTGAGTGTATCCTCTCATTCCGCTCGTGATTTCCCTTGTGTTTCCCCTCGCGTTCTTTGTGGGTTCCCCTCCATTTCGTGAAAGATCGGCCTTAAAATTTCCAACCTACATCATCATGGTATCATGAGCCATGTTGATCATGAATTTGGAGTCTCCCCCACCATTTTCTAGCCTTGTTTTGCTTGATTTCGTCCTAAATTTCGAAAATCCCCACCAAAAATAGCCCCCAAATATTTTGTGATTTGTTGGTTTGATGATGTTTTGTTGATTTTGATCCATGGATTCGATGTGTTTCGAGTAGATATATCTTTCTCCCAAGTTTCCCCACTTTCCATCCACGAAATCTCTCGAATTTTGCCCCCAAAATCATCAATTTCCGCCCCCAAAATCAAGTTCCTCGAGTTCATCCTCGGATTTGGAGCCCGGACATCCGGCCCGTGGCCCCAGACATCTTCCCCCCGGACATCCGGCTCCTGGAGTGCACTTTCGCACGCGGTTCTAGACATCATGTCCTGGATTTCTGGCCGAGCCCCCGGATGTCCGGTCCCTGGGATTTTAGACTCCCGTGTTTCACCGTTTTGACCATAACTAATTCATCCTGAGTCCAATTTTGACGTTCTTTAGCTTGTTTTGAAGCTCTTGACATCCCCCGTCTCACAAAAATACTACCATCACCATTTGACCCCATCAATGTTTTGCATCTTTGGCATCTTTGCCTAGGGCTTCCACCATATCATCCACATAACCACCACCGACTTTCGCATAACCCATTTTATTCCCCTTTGCATTTGAGGTTGTTTGAGTTGTGATTCGAGTCTCCTAAGGTGTTTTGGCTACTTAGGGATGGTTTCTTCTTAATCAACCATCACCATAACTTCCGCATTGGCTTGCCCACCATACACTTCCGCCACCCGAACTTAACACAATTTTGATACAGCTTGTTTGAGTTGTGGTTTGTGTCTCCTAAGGTGTTTAGGCTACTTAGGGACCGTGCCTTCAACTACGACACCGTGTATATCCCATCATACCCTTCCACCTTAACCCATTTGGACCTGGTTTTCACCAATACTCCTGCAACCACCAGCGCTTTTATGCTACCACCATTTGACATTTGCCTTTGGAGATTTTGAGTTTGCGGTTTTCCCATTTCCTAGAGTGTTTCAGCTAACTAGGAAGGGTCCGACATCGACAACACCGCTGCTCAACTTCGACAAGCATTCGACATCGACCACCTTCACCATCTTGACACCCTAACCGTAAGCAAGATGGTAACCTCTATATCATCTTGGTATCGTGGTATCCCATCATTGTACATTCTTCTTGCCATTGTATTGATAACACCAAGTCCATTTTGCGTTACTTGCCTATCGAGACTAGCCTTTGAGTATTGCTGGCAACGTTACTTGTGCACATTCATGATCATCGATCTACACCTTCCATTGCATACATACCATATCATATTGGTATCATCTTGGTATCATATCATCCTTTTTGTCACAAGATTGTTCCCGTATATACACAATTGCTATCTTGGTTTCTGCATTTTGCATTGTGGCCATATAAAAAAAGAATAAGCTTTTAAGCAAAGAAAAAGAGAAGAGCAAAGAAGCTTGTAAGAAATAGCCATAGCACCATACCGCATTGCATATAAGATTGTAATATCCGATCATCTTGAGAGAAACACCGGGAACCATACCTACATAGGATACTTGTGATAGGAAGTCGCTACATTTTGTCTCACATAGGTAGTGCACAAGTCGTATCCACCTAATGAGCAGTCGGCTAGCATCTCTCTAGTGTTGTGCGACAAGAGCATTTTCCGTGGATTCCACATTTTCCACTCAATCCTTGGTTGCACAACCACATTTATCTATTCGTGCGTGTGTTTCCGTGTGCCTTTCATTGCTATTGGTCTACTTGTTGCACTTGCGAATTTGTGAATCTCTTTCAACATTATTGACTCTTGCCAACATTTTGCATCAAATTTTTGTGCCACTATCCTCACCAAGCTACCTCGTAAGCCTTACTTGTGTAGGTGTGAGAATTGAGAAGAACCAGTACCAATTGTGCTATTTCCTTGTTACATTATTGAGTGATCATTGATACATCTTCAACATTGGATAAGATACATTTTTTCTAGTTCTTCCCTTTCTCCCACTCACATTTCCTCGAGTCTTGTGATGGATAGAGAAGGCATTTCATCTCCGGTCTTCGACAACAACAACAGCGCGAACAACTACAACACCAAAACGTCCATCTTCATGCTACAACGAAAAATGCAAGGAGAACACTCAAGATTGCGAGAGTGCATCAACAACCTTGCCATCGACATACGACACTCCGAAGCACATACAAGAGACTACTACGACAACAAGTTTTCGGCATAAAAGGAGGAGGATGATGCAAGGATGGGGGAGATTTGGGCCTTGTTGGTCAACCGTGCATCCCCTTCGTCATTGTCAAGGCGGTGGCGAGCAAGTTGGTCATCTTTGGAGCGCCCAAGCGATCCAAGCGCAATTCATCCACATCCACATCTCCATGGCGACCACCATCACATTCGTGATACACATTGTCATGAAGGGAAAGTAACCTCCAATCAACATGTGCACGACGACGACAAACGACATCTACTACGAGCTCAAGCACGACAATGACACCATCAAGATGAAGATGCTCCACACACACGAATCGACAAGTCATTACAAGCTCTACATCAAGATACGACCAACCTTCATGAGCACAAAAGAAGACCGCGAGATAAGCACCGCCAGGAGGAAGCTACGGCTACCAGTACAACTTCAGCATCTTCGCCAAGTGTTATCAAGGCATCTTCACCTTTGGACGCGGCATCTTCGCCTACTTCCCACGAGTATGCCTACATCGACATCATCAAGTCCAAGGCGACCACCTACAACTGAGGGCGACACTTCCATCTTCGGAAGCCCCCCAAGGAAGATGGCCAAGCATGGGCAATTCCCTTCAGTCATGAAGACGAGCTACGAGGTGCCACATCGTATGGGCCTCATACAAGACGACAGCAAGATGGTTGAGCAAGGGCCATCCCCTTCGACCACAGTGGCGAGCATGAACCTCTTCAACAACATGAAGAAGGCGCCCCAATATGTCTCCTACTCTGAGTCAAGCTACAAGACCGCGCATGAGACTTTATCTTTGGTCTCAGAGGAGAGTAACGATTTGCCACTTCCTATGATATTCATCTTTGGAGGCGTCATGGATGAGGAGGTTGAGCATGGGACTATCCCTTCAACCAAGGTGGCGATAGGAGTTGAGCATGGAGACATTTGCACCAACATTTCTTCGACACCCACATATGTCAAGATGCCACAATTGCCATGTGAGGTGAGCCACCACCCCATGAGTGAGATGAGTGACTCCGCCATATATGACATTGAGTGCATTTCCTATGAGAGGATGAGAGTGATCACTGATACGTCTCCAACGTATCTATAATTGTTTATTGTTCCATGCTACTATATTATCTATCTTGGAAGTTTTATATGCATTTATATGCTATTTTACATGATTTTTGGGACAAACCTATTAACCTAGAGCCTAGTGCCAGTTTCTGCTTTTTCCTTGTTTCTGAGTTTTATAGAAAAGGAATATGAAACGGAGTCCAATTGAGCTAAAACTTTACGACAATTATATTTGGACCAAAAGAAGCCCCCGAAGCAAAAGAGTTGGGCCAGAAGAGCCATGAGGCCTCCACAAGGGTGGAGGGCGCGCCTACCCCCCGGGTGCGCCCTCCGAGCTTGTGGGCCCCTCGTGGACTCCCCTGACTTGTTCCCGACGCCAACACCTCTTATATATCCCCAAACCTCCAGAACAGAACCTAGATCGGGACTTCCGCCACCGCAAGCCTCTGTAGCCACCAAAAGCCAATCGGGACCCTGTTCCGGCACCCTACCGGAGGGGGAAATCATCACCGGTGGCCATCTTCATCATCTCGGCACTCTCCATGATGAGGAGGGAATAGTTCACCCTTAGGCCTAGGGGTATGTACTAGTAGCTATGTGTTTGATCTCCCTCTCTCTCTCTCTCTCTCGTGTTCCTGATTTGGCATGATCTTGATGTATCACGAGCTTTGCTATTATAGTTGGATCTTATGATGTTTCTCCCCCTCTACCTTCTTGTAATGGATTGAGTTTTCCCTTTGAAATTATCTTATCGGATTGAGTGTTTAAGGATTTGAGAACACTTGATGTATGTCTTGCATGTGCTTATCAGTGGTGACAATGGGATATTCACGTGATCTACTTGATGTATGTTTTGGTGACCAACTAGCGGGTTCTGTGACCTTGTGTACTTATGCATAGGGGTTGGCACACGTTTTCGTCTTGACTCTCCAGTAGAAACTTTGTTGCACCCTTTGAAGTTCTTTATGTTGGTTCGGATAGATGAATCTGAGATTATGTGATGCATATCGTATAATCAAACCCGCGGATACTTGTGGTGACATTGGAGTATCTAGGTGACATTAGGGTTTTGGTTGATGTGTATCTTAAGGTGTTATTTTAGTACGAACTCTAGGGCTGTTTGTGACACTTACAGGAATAGCCCAATAGATCGATCAGAAAGAATAACTTTGAGGTGGTTTTGTACCCTATAATAATCTCTTCGTTTGTTCTCCGCTATTAGTGACTTTCGAGTTACTCTTTCTTGCACATTGAGGGACTGTTATATGATCTAATTATGTTATCATTGTTGATAGAATTTTCACTAATGAAATTATGAACCTGAGGCCTTGTTTCCAAGCATTGCAATACCGTTTTCGCTCAGTTTTACCAATTGTTGCCTTGCTGTTTTTATATTTTCAGATTACAAAAACCTATATCTACCATCCATATTGCACATGTATCACCATCTCTTTGCCGAACTAGTGCACCTATACAATTTACCATTGTATTTGGTGTGTTGGGGACGTAAGAGACTCTTTGTTATTTGGTTGCAGGGTTGTTTGAGAGGGACCATCTTCATCCTATGCCTCCCACAGATTGATAAACCTTAGGTCATCCACTTGAGGGAAAATAGCTACTATCCTACAAACCTCTACACTTGGAGGCCCAACAACGTTTACAAGAAGAAGGTTGCGTAGTAGACATCAAGCTCTTTTATGGCGTCATTGCCGGGGAGGTGAGTGCTTGAAGGTATAATTTTAGATCTTGCAATCGAATCTTTTAGTTTCTTGTTTTATCACTAGTTTAGTTTATAAATGAAAACTACAAAAAAATTGAATTGAGGTTGCCACACATGCTTCATCTTTTTAATGTGTTTCGTGAAAATAAGGATTCCGATAGTTGTGCCAAAGTGTTAGTAGAAGAATGCATTAAAATGTTTGGCACTAAATCTTTGAATGGTGAGCATGATTGCAATGTTGTTAGTATGAATTCTTTGAATATCCATGATGCTAATGATATGCAAAGCCACAAGCTTGGGGATGCTATGTTTGATGAAGATGATATTTTTTGTCCCCCAAGTTTTGATGAGCAAATTTATTATGATGATAGCATGCCTCCTTTTTATGATGATTAGATTGATGAAACTGGGTTTGTAAGAGAGTCAACTTTAGGAAGTAATGATCCCATTATTTTGGAGGGTTTTGAATCTTATAATATTTATGAAAGTGGATTTGGAGAGGTCATGACTTTATTTAGTGATGAATCCACTATTTCGGAAGAGGTTCCAATTGATTATGAGAAGAAAGTTGCTATCTATGATGATTATTGTGATGACATGTATGCTATAAAGAATAATGATAACCATGAAAGTTGTCATCATGATTTTAATTTTCAATGGGATTATGCCTCCCATGATAGTTATTTTGTTGAATTTGCTCCTCCCACTATTCTAAATGAGAAGAATTTTGCTTATGTGGAGAGTTATGGTTGTTTTACCTTCATATGCAACTTGATTCTTGTTCCCATGAGTTTTTTTCTCACAAAATGCCTATGCATAGGAAGTGGGTTAGACTTAAATTTCCTAGGCATATGCTTCATGATGCTCCAATTATGCTTCAACTCTTACCTTTTATGTGAGCATCATTGAGATCATCATGCCTAGCAAAAAAGGCATTAAAGAAAAAGCGCTTGTTGGGAGACAAACCAATATATACCCCTACTATTTTCGTATGTTCACATGATTATGCTATTGTAGTAATCGTGTTTTATAGCTTTGTTTCAATAAATTGCCATGTAAGACCTTTGGGATGGCTTACGGTGATAGTTGATTTGATCTTGCTGAAAAACAGAAACTTTTGCGCTCAGGAAAACAATTCTCATTTTTAGAAGAGGCACGATAGAATACTACTTCATTTTGCAGAATATTAATAAACAAATTTCTTAGGACTTCCTAATTTCTCAGGATTTTTGGTGTTACAGAAGTATTTGAAATATGCAGATTGCTACAGACTGTTCTATTTTAGACAGATTCTGTTTTTTCATGTGTTGTTTGCTTATTTCGATGAATCTATGAGTAGTACCGGAGGGTATGAACCACAGAGAAGTTGGAATACATTATATATTACACCAATATAAATAAAGAATGAGTTCACAATAGTACCAAAAGTGGTGATTTATTTTCTTATACTAACGGAGCTTATGAGATTTTCTGTTGAGTTTTTTGTTGTGAAGCTTTCAAGTTTTGGGTCAAGTTTTGATGGACTACGGAATAAGGAGTGGCAAGAGACTAAGCTTGGGGATGACCATGGCACCCCAAGGTAGTATTCAAGGACAACCAAGAGTCTAAGCTTGGGGATGCCCCGGGAAGGCATCCCCTCTTTTGTTTTCGTCTATCGGTAACTTAACTTGAGGCTATATTTTTATTCACCACATGATATGTGTTTTGCTTGGAGTGTCCTGTATGATTTGAGTCTTTGCTTTTTAGTTTGACACAATCATCCTTTCTATACACACCTTTTGGGAGAGACACGGATGAATCGTGATATATTAGAATACTCTATTGAGGATTGTCGGGAGTTCACGACGTGTTCCATGTATCCCAGTTGAAGAAGTGCCATGCAGAGATGGCTGACATACCGCTGAGAGATACGGTACCACTGGAAGCGATTCAGTTGGACAGTGATTTGACCTATGAGGAGAAACCAGTCAATATTTTAGAGTATGCCAGTCGAGTCACCCGCAGCAAGGTTATCAAGTTTTGCAAGGTTCAGTGGAGCCACCACACGGAGGATGAAGCCACCTGGGAACGAGAGGAAGAATTGTTGGAGGACCACCCTCACCTATTTTCTAGCCAACCCGAATCTCGAGGGCGAGATTCATCTTAAGGGCGGTAGGTTTGTAACATCCCAGATTTTCAATTTGGAATGTTATACACTAGATCATCATTGCATATCATATTTATTGCATTTTGGTTGATCCTAGAAATTTTACGCAACTCAAGGACCCTCGGAGAGAGTTGGGGATTTCGTTATTTTCATATTTGAGTTGTCTCAAATTTTGAAAATAGGATCTTTTGTTTTTATTTATTTTATCTTCAATTATTTCTATTACAAAAAATATGAGAGAGGGAATAAAATGACTTTCCCAAAATAAAGAATATTGAGGATTTAATAAAAAAATCAATTAATATTTTATTTTGGTTTTATTTGCTATTTTATTTGAATTTAGGAAAAATGCACGTTTTTCAAATTTTCATTTAGGCCCCAAATAAATGTCCATCCTGTGTGGCTTGATTTTAGAAGCCGGGCAAAATTTATTTCGGGATTTTTGGAGTCCGTTTGGTATTCCTTTTGTTTTTTTCTCAGCGTAACTATTTAAAAAAAAACGCAACCGACCTACGGGTCGTGTCCGATGCAGACACTAGGCCCGTCTGGCTTTATAAGCCGGGGAGGCCCAGCCGGACACCCCCAAACCCTAGCCGCCCTAGCCCCGCGCCGCCGCCGCCTTTGC
The DNA here is from genome assembly GCF_003073215.2 of Triticum urartu. Taxonomy (NCBI): domain Eukaryota; kingdom Viridiplantae; phylum Streptophyta; class Magnoliopsida; order Poales; family Poaceae; genus Triticum; species Triticum urartu. The sequence continues at coordinate 280,073,591 of NC_053024.1, read as the reverse complement.
CGCCGCCGCCGCCGCGCCGCGCCGCCCGCGCCACCCCACCGCCGCGCCGCCGTTCGCCGGACCGCCGGAGGTAGTTTTTTTTTCTTTTCGCCCCTGTCTTTCTCGAAAAACCGTTCGGTTTTTCGACGATTTTGTTCGTTTTTTTAGTTTCAGTTTTTTTTAAATAGATCGGTTTTTCCGGTTTATTTAAATAGCGAGCATTCGTCCGTTCGTTCGTTTTAATGAACGTTCGTCGTTTCTCTTTTTCTCGGATTAAATCCGCGATTTTTCTGATCGTGATTTCTGATCTGATTTTCTTTTTAGTCTAACTTTTCGCTCGTTTATCGGAATCAGGCGATTCAAGCGCCTGAAGTTTCGTCTCGAAACCCTTTTTCCGTTTAACCAACTTAAACAAGTTTTTGCCACAGTAAAAATTGCCCTAGATCCAGAATAATAAACGAAGCCTGTTTCTTTTGCCGTTTGTCTTTCGTTGCTTCGTTCGTTTTAATTTTTTTGCCAACCAGAGTTCTTAAGTTGAACTTTCTGGTTAGTTCTCTTATTTGAGTTTTACCCGTGCATTAGTGAGTACTTATTGTATGCTTGTTTGTTTGCGATAGAGTACCCGGAGTGCGCCGCTTGTTACTTCGAATCGCTAGGTTTCCCGGATCATCAGCAAGGCAAGTAACACTTTGATCATGCTTTCCCACTACCCAGTTTTATTGCATTAGATCAATCCTTACACATTGCATGATTAGGATCAAATTAAATTGTGGGTTTGGGAAATAGTTGAGGTAGTACCTATTACCTGTTTATTATCAAACCTATGGGAGTTACTTCTATGTTTGCTCATTATGCCATGCTATGCTAGTATACGTGGATTGGGTGAGAGTATCCATGACAGATGTGAGATTGTTAATTAATGGTTTATTTAAGGTGGCAACTTAAACACACATCTGGGTAGATTGAGGTACCTGGGTATTCCAGGATTGCCTGTTTTCTTTTGGACCGCCACCCAGGCTCAAAGGATCATGAGATTATTCATGCTAGAAACTTCCGTGTGCAGCCGCAAGCTATTATGGGCTCTAGCATAGTTGATTAAGTTGTGCGAACTCTTACAGTGGTAGACTAGGAGATGTAGGGGAAAGTAGGTGTAACGGTCTACCCATCGCAAGGTGCTAGCGCTTCTGAAAGACTATGTCTCAGTCATCCATCTTCTCAAACACAATGTAGTGCGAGAAACCAAACGGAGGTGATCGAGTCTTGTGGGGAAAAGTGCGCAAACCTCTCCAGAGTGTATAAAGTAATCATGGTTAGCCGTGTCCCCGGTTATGGACATTTTGAGTATCTAGTACCTGGATTATCATGTGAATCTCAACCTGTTACTCTAAAATTTAATTTTGTTGGGTTTGTTTAATGATGATGCTTAATTGGGATTGAGAATGCTGTCAACCATTCTCAATGTTTAACAACCACCATGATAGTTAAATAAATTTATTCCTTTGCAGTAGGGAAAAATTGGCTTTACGCAAAACTGTAACCATAGAGCTTTCCACCAGCCAAATATGCATATAGAATAGTTGTTTCATTCCATTACTCTCTATGTGTTACATTGCCAGCATATTCCATGTGCTGACCCGTTTCGGGCTGCAAGTTAATGTTGCAGACTTTTTAGATGATGATTAAGGTGTTTTTAGGTCGTGGTTCTATACTTAGTGATGCCGTTGGAGTTGATGGACTCACTTATCTTCCATGCCTTCCGCTGTTATCGTTATTAGATGGCCTTAAGCCATATTTATTGTAATAAGTTCTCTTTTGAGACACTCGATGTAATAAGTGTGTGATTGCTACTCTGTTATAAATCCTTCAAGTACTGTGTGGTGTCAGCATTACTGATCCAGGGATGACACCAGAGCACAGAGATTGGACCATTTGAGGTCTGGTCGCTACAAGACGGTATCAGAGCACACGCTGACTGTAGGACACGACCACTAAGCTAAAGACCTAGATCACTACTCACTCTCTTCTATTTTCTGACTCCTCATCTTTTCTGTTCTTTTAGGATGGCGGATGCAATCAAGAAGTTCATGCAACCGGATGAAGATACACCCTTTGGACGTCACATGAAGGAAGTCACTAGATACCAGAACATAGGAGTACCAAGCTTCAACGGCACCTACAACGCCACTTTCCCTGAAGAAGAGCGCTGGATGATTCAAGTTCAAGTTCCAGGAAGGACATTCGTGCCAGTCACTGAGCCCATAGAGTTTTCTTTTGATGCACCAACTTGGAGTCTAGGAAAGAGCATGGCAGCTCACATCGCCATGGGACGCATTGGAGAAGTGTACCGCAATGATCTTAAGGATACTATCTACCAGATTTGTGGGCGCCGAGATGAGCACTGGGAGATGATCAGTACCAGGAAGGATAGATCAGTTGCAGCTTTTATCCAGGAGTTAAACCAGCACATTCAACGACAGGAGAACCAGATGTGCGCTGACATGATAGACCTAAAGAAGGCAAAGACAAGATTCAAGGAACTGGAGGAAGAACTCAAGGCTCACGTGAAGATTATGAAGAGGAAATTGAAGTGTTAGTGGAGAAGAATGACGATCTGATGAAGAAGATCGGAATATTTATTGGAGGCCCTACACCGGTAGAAGAAGACGAAGAACCCAAGGAGATTCGCCCGGAAGACTACATCATCATCGACGACACCGACTCAGATCTAGATGATAGCGATGATGACTATGTTGATGAAGCTGGAGGGGATATCATGGAGTCTGCAACCGAAGAATATTTTTAATAGACCACCTCATCAGTAGTAGTAGTCCACCATGTAAATATAGTAGTCCGAGCACTTTTGCGATAGTTAGATCGATTGTATGCTCTTGTTTGATTGATTGAATGAAGTGAATTGTTTTGCTTTTGCCTCATGTGCATATGGGTAGTGTTTTCTCTTTAAACCCCCTCTATTCTTAAATCTCATCTTTTCTAAACCCTCAGATGCCTCCGAGACGTGACCCCGGATTTACTTTCCCACCGGAGCTCACCCAGTTGATCCAGCAGCAGAACACATTGATGTGGTTACTAGTCTAGAATCAGAATCAAGGCAACAACAACAACCGACCACCACCACCACCTGTTGATCACTTAGCCCATTTTCTTAGGTTGAATCCGCCGGTGTTTTCCAGTAGCACCGAGCCGATAGTAGTAGATGATTGGCTCTGCAAGACAGCTACAGAGTTGACAAAGCAGGATGCACGGATGCGGAGAAGGTGAAGTTTGCCGCACATCAGCTTGAGGGACCCGCAGCATCATGGTGGGAGAATTTTACAGCCACTTTCCCTGTCGATACTGTCACATGGGACCAATTTCAGCAGGCTTTTCGAACTGCCCATGTTTCAGCAGGAGCTATGGCCATGAAGAAGCGAGAGTTTCGCAACTTGCGCCAAGGAGGACGGACAGTTGGCCAGTATGTGGAGGACTTTAGTAAATTAGCACGTTATGCTCCAGATGACGTTGCTACGGATGCAGCTAAGCAGGAGAAGTTTTTGGAAGGACTGAATGATGAGTTGAGCATGTAGTTGATGGTAGCCACCTTCAACAACTACCAGGAGTTGGTTGGTCGTTCTCTTATGATTGAAGGGAAGCAGCAACAAATTGAGAATCGCAAGAGGAAGTATGGACAAGGGAAGCACACTTCAGGAGCTCAGCAGAAGCCACGTTTTACCCCTAGACTGGGAGGACATTTTCAGCATACCCATGGAAGAGGTAGCTCGCACAATCATAATGGCCCCAAAAATGGTAATTGGAATGGAGGAAGCAACAGCTAGAACCGCACCAACCCATCGACCCCAGCCAAGAGAGACCTGAGCCAAGTCACTTGTTTTATGTGCCAGAAGACCGGACATTATGCCAACGAATGTCTTGAGTCACAGAATGGAAATGGCAATGGAAGCTCTGGGAAGAAGCCGAACCCTTTCAACAGGGGACAGGTGAACCACGTTAACATGGAGGAGGTTGAAGAGCAGCCGGATGCAGTAATCGGTAAGTTTTTGGTTAAGTCATTTACATCACTTGTTCTTTTTGATACTGGTGCATCGCATTCATACATATCAAGGGGATTTGTGGATAAGTATAACCTGCCCACCAAAGTTCTTAGAACACCTATGCTAGTAAGCTCACCAGGAGCGGAGTATATGGCTAGCCAAGGATGTTTTCAAGTGCCATTAAGTATAGGTAGGCATGTGTTTCCCTCAGATTTGATAATATTGGAATCACAAGGTTTGGATGTAATTCTGGGTATGGATTGGTTGTCAATGTATGGAGGAAACATCAATTGCGCCGGTAAGTCAATCTTGCTTACCACCCCAGAAGGGAGAAGGATCAAGTATGTATCCCGACATGTGCCAAAGAGGACTCAAGCAAATTGTTTAACATGAGTTGTGCAGGAGGAAGTACCAGTAGTGAAGGATTTCCCTGATGTATTTCCAGAAGAATTGCTAGGCATGCCACGGGATAGAGATATTGAGTATCTGACTGAGCTTTTGCCAGGCACAGGGCCAATATCAAAAAGACCATATAGGATGCCTGCAAAGGATTTGGTAGAAATTAAGAAGCAAATTAAGGAGTTACTGGATAAAGGATACATTCGCCCAAGTTCTTCACCTTGGGGATCGCCAGTACTTCTAGTGGAGAAGAAGGATGGATCGTTAAGGATGGTTGTTGATTATCGAGGTTTGAATGAAGTAACCATCAAGAACAAATACCCACTACCGATGATCAATGATCTGTTTGATCGATTGCAAGGAGCTAAGGTATTTTCCAAGATCGATCTGCGATCAGGATACCACCAGTTGAAGATTCGGGAACAGGATATACCCAAGACGGCTTTTACCACTAGGTATGGGCCGTACGAGTATACCTTTATGTCATTTGGTCTGACTAACGCACCTGCATATTTTATGAACATGATGAACAAAGTTTTTATGGAGTTCTTGGATAAGTTCGTCCTAGTGTTCATTGATGATCTCCTGGTTTACTCGAAGAATGAAGAGGAGCATAAGGAGCATTTGCGTTTGGTTCTTAGAAAGCTCAGAGAACATCAATTATATGCCAAGTTTAGCAAATGTGAGTTTTGGTTGAAAGAAGTTGGATTTCTCGGACACGTTATATCCGGAGAATGTATAGCAGTAGATCCTACTAAAGTTGATACCGTGACCAAGTGGGAAGCACCAACCACAGTTGGAGAGATCCAGAGTTTTCTTGGACTCGTAGGATACTACCGGAGGTTTATTGAGAATTTCTCAAAGATTGCGAAGCCTATGACGGAGTTGTTGAAGAAGGATACCGAGTTCATATGGACTGAGGAATGTGAGGCTAGTTTTCAGGAGTTGAAGAAACGTTTGGTTACCTCACCAATGTTGATTTTACTGGATCAGACCAAGGATTATGAGGTGTATTGTGACGCTTCACGATGAGGACTTGGAGCAGTGCTTATGCAGGAAGGAAGAGTTGTTTCATATGCCTCATGACAGCTTAAGCCTCATGAGTTGAATTATGCTACGCATGATTTGGAGTTAGCAGCCGTAGTGCATGCACTGAAGTCTTGGAGACATTTTCTGATTGGAAACCATTGCGAGGTGTACACGGATCATAAGAGTTTGAAGTATATTTTCACACAGAAGGAGTTGAATCTCGGACAAAAGGAGATGGTTGGAGCTAATCAAGGATTATGATATGAAATTGCATTATCATCCCGGAAAGGCTAACGTAGTAGCTGATGCGTTGAGCCGTAAGAGCCACGTCAACACCTTAATGACGGGAGATTTTCCAAGGGAGTTAGCCGAAAATCTTCGAGATCTTTGTTTGGAAATAGTCCCGAGAGGCTATGTAGCAGAATTGGAGAGTCAGTCTACTTTGATGGATAAGATCAGAGAAGCTCAAAGGACAGACAAGGAGATTGCTTTCATTAAGGAGAAAATGAGAAAAGGAAAAGCTAAGGGATTTCGTGAGGATGAGCACGATACCTTATGGTTTGAAGATCGTGTTTATGTGCCAAATGATTTGGAGATCAGGAAGTTAATTTTACAAGAGGCCCATGATTCACCATATTCGATTCACCCAGGAAATACCAAGATGTATTTGGATTTGAAGGATATTTTCTGGTGGACCGGAGTGAAGAAGGATATTGCGGAGTATGTAGCAGTTTGTGATGTATGTCAGAGAGTGAACAGAAGCCAGCCGGATTGCTACAACCATTGCCGATACCCGAATGGAAGTGGGATAAGCTAGGCATGGATTTTATTACAGGATTGCCCGGAACACGTTCAGGCTATGACTCGATATGGGTTGTAGTCGATCGTTTGACAAAGGTAGCTCATTTCATTCCGGTGAAGACTACCTATACCAGTGCAAAGTTGGCAAAGATATACATCACCAGGATCATATGTCTGCATGGAGTTCCAAGGAGCATTGTATCAGATAGAGGGACCCAGTTTACCTCAAAGTTCTGGAATCAGTTACATGAGACTCTGGGAACCAGACTGGAGTTTAGCACAGCTTTTCACCCGTAGACAGATGGACAGACTAAGAGAGTCAATCAGATTTTGGAGGATATGCTAAGAGCTTGTGCGCTAGACTACGGATCTAGCTGGGACGAGAATTTGCCGTATGCAGAGTTCTCTTACAACAACAGCTATCAATCCAGTTTTAAGATGGCCCCTTTCGAAGCGTTGTACGGAAGGAGGTGCAGGACCCCATTGTCCTGGGATGAAGTTGGAGACCGCCAGTTGTTTGGACCGGATCTGATAAAGGAATCTGAATAGAAAGTGAAATTAATTCGCGACAGGCTGAAGGTAGCTCAATCCAGGCAGAAGAGTTATGCAGATTCTAAATGCAAGGAGACAATTTATGAAGTCGGAGACTGGGTTTATCTCCGAGTATCACCACTTCGAGGAGTTAAGCGCTTTGGAGTTAAGGGGAAATTAGCGCCACGTTTTGTAGGCCCATACAAAGTTTTGAAGTGTATGGGAGAAGTAGCCTACAAGTTGGAATTGCCCGAAGGATTGTCGGGAGTTCACGACGTGTTCCATGTATCCCAGTTGAAGAAGTGCCACGCAGAGATGGCTGACATACCGCTGAGAGATATGGTACCACTGGATGCGATTCAGTTGGACAGTGATTTGACCTATGAGGAGAAACCAGTTAAGATTTTAGAGTATGCCAGTCGAGTCACCCGCAGCAAGGTTATCAAGTTTTGCAAGGTTTAGTGGAGCCACCACACGGAGGATGAAGCCACCTAGGAACGAGAGGAAGAATTGTTGAAGGACGACCCTCACCTATTTTCTAGCCAACCCGAATCTCGAGGGCGAGATTCATCTTAAGGGCGGTAGGTTTGTAACATCCCAAATTTTCAATTTGGAATGTTATACACTAGATCATCATTGCATATCATATTTATTGCATTTTGGTTGATCCTAGAAATTTTACGCAACTCAAGGACCCTCGGAGAGAGTTGGGGATTTCGTTATTTTTCATATTTGAGTTGTCTCAAATTTTGAAAATAGGATATTTTGATTTTATTTATTTTATCTTCAATTATTTCTATTACAAAAAATATGAGAGAGGGAATAAAATGACTGTCCCAAAATAAAGAAATATTGAGGATTTAATAAAAAATCAATTAAGATTTTATTTTGGTTTTATTTGCTATTTTATTTGAATTTAGGAAAAATGCGTGTTTTTCAAAATTTCATTTAGGCCCCAAATAAATGTTCATCCTGTGCGGCTTGATTTTAGAAGCGGGGGAAAATTTATTTCGCGATTTTTTGTAGTCCGTTTAGCATTCCTTTTGTTTTTTTTTCTGAGCGTAACTATTTAAAAAAACGCAACCGACCTACGGGCCGTGTCCGACCCAGACACTAGGCCCGTCCGGCTTTATAAGCTGGGGAGGCCCAGACGGACCCCCCCAAACCCTAGCCGCCCTAGCCCCGCGCCGCCGCCTTTGCCGCCACCGCCGCCGGCGTGCCGCCGCCCGCGCCGCCGCGCCCGCGCCGCCGTTCGCCGGACCGCCAGAGGTAGTTTTTTTTCTTTTCGCTCCGGTCTTTCTCGAAAAACCGTTCAGTTTTCCGACGGTTTTGTTCGTTTTTTTAGTTTCAGTTTTTTAAATAGATCAGTTTTCCGATTTATTTAAATAGCGAGCGTTCGTCCGTTCGTTCGTTTTAACGAACATTCGTCGATTTTCTTTTTCTCGAATTAACGCCGCGATTTTTCTGATCGTGATTTCTGATCCGATTTTCTTTTTAGTCTAACTTTTCGCTTGTTTATCGGAATCAGGCGATTCAAGCGCCTGGAGTTTCGTATCGAAACCCTTTTTCCATTTAACCAACTTAAACAAGTTTTTGCCACTGTAAAAATTGCCCTAGATGCAGAATAGTAAACGAAGCCTGTTTCTTTTGCCGTTTGTCTTTCGTTGCTTCGTTCGTTTTGATTTTTTTTGCCAATCGGAGTTCCTAAGTTGAACTTTCTGGTTAGATCTCTTATTTGAGTTTTATCCGTGCATTAGTGAGTACTTATTGTATGCTTGTTTCCTTGCGATAGAGTACCCAGAGTGCGCCGGTTGTTACTTTGAATCACTAGGTTTCCCGGATCATCAGCAAGGCAAGTAACACTTTGATCATGCTTTCCCACTACCCAGTTTTATTGCATTAGATCAATCCTTACACATTGCATGATTAGGATCAAATTAAATTGTGGGTTTGGGAAATAGTTGAGGTAGTACCTATTACCAGTTTATTATCAAACCTTTGGGAGTTACTTCTACGATTGCTCATTATGCCATGCTATGCTAGTAGACGTGGATTGGGTGAGAGTATCCATGACAGATGTGAGATTGTTAATTAATGGTTTATTTAAGGTGGCAACTTAAACACACATCTGGGTGGATTGAGGTACCTGGGTATTTCAGGATTGCCTTTTTCTTTTGGACCGCCACCCAGGCTCAAAGGGATCATGAGATTATTCATGCTAGAAACTTCCGTGTGCAGCCACAAGCTATTATGGGCTCTAGCATAGATTAAGTTGTGAGAACTCTTACAGTGGTAGACTAGCAGATGTAGGGGAAAGTAGGTGTAACGGTCTACCCATCGTAAGGTGCTAGCGCTTCTGAAAGACTATGTCTCGGTCATCCGTCTTCTCAAACACCATGTAGTGCGAGAAACCAAACGGAGGCGATCGAGTCTTGTGGGGAAAAGTGCGCAAACCTCTGTAGAGTGTATAAACTAATCATGGTTAGTCGTGTCCCCGGTTATGGACATTTTGAGTATCTAGTACCTGGATTATCATGTGAATCTCAACATGTTACTCTAAAATTTAATTTTGTTGGGTTTGTTTAATGATGATGCTTAATTGGGATTGAGAATGCCATCAACCATTCTCAATGTTTAACAACCACCATGATAGTTAAATAAATTTATTCCTTTGAAGTAGGGAAAATTTGGCTTTACGCAAAACTGTAACCATAGAGCTTTCCACCAGCCTAATATGCATATAGAATAGCTGTTTCATTCCATTACTCTCTATGTGTTACATTGCCAGCATATTCCATGTGCTGACCCGTTTCGGGCTGCAACGTTAATGTTGCAGACTTTTCAGACGATGATTAAGGTGTTTTTAGGTCGTGGTTCTATACTTAGTGATGCCGTTGGAGTTGATGGACTCACTTATCTTCCAAGCCTTCCACTGTTATCATTATTAGATGGCCTTAAGCCATATTTATTGTAATAAGTTCTCTTTTGAGACACTCAATGTAATACGTGTGTGATTGCTACTCTGTTATAAATCCTTCTAGTATTGTGTGGTGTCAGCATTACTGATCCAGGGATGACACCGGAGCACCAAGATTGGACCGTCTGAGGTCTGGTCGCTACAGTTCTTTATGACAAATGTTGAGTCCATGGATTATACGCACTCTCACCTTTCCGCCATTGCTAGCCTCTCTAGTACCGCACAACTTTTGCCGGTACCATAAACCCACCATATACCTTCCTCAAAACAGCCACCATACCTACCTATTATGGAATTGTCATAGCCATTCCGAGATATATTGCCATGCAACTTTCCACCGTTCCGTTTATTATGACACGCTCCATAATTGTCACATTGCTTTGCATGATCATGCAGTTAACATCGTATTTGTGGCAAAGCCAACATTCATTATTTTTTATACATGTCGCTCTTGATTCATTGCACATCCCAGTACACCGCCAGAGGCATTCATGTAGAGTCATATTTTGTTCTAAGTACCGAGTTGTAATCTTAGAGTCATAAGTAAATGAAAGTGTGGTGATCTTCATTATTAGAGCATTGTCCCATGTGAGGAAACGATGATGGAGAGTATGATTCCCCCACAACTCGGGATGAGACTCTGGACGAAAAATAAAAAAAAGAGGCCAAAAAAATGAGAGAAGGCCCAAATAAAAAATGATAAAAAATGAGAGAAAATAGAGAAGGGGCAATGTTACTATCCTTTTACCACACTTGTGCTTCAAAGTAGCACCATGATCTCCATGATAGAGAGTCTGCTATGATATCACTTTCATATACTAGTGGGAATTTTCATTATAGAACTTGGCTTGTATATTCCAATGATGGGCTTCCTCAAAATGCCCTAGGTCTTCATGAGCAAGTGAGTTGGATGCACACCCACTTAGTTTTCTTTTTGAGCTTTCGTAAACTTATAGCTCTAGTGCATCCATTGCATGGCAATCCCTACTCACTCAGATTGATATCTATAAATGGGCATCTCCATAGCCCGTTGATTTGCCTAGTTGATGTGAGACTATCTTCGTCTTTTTGTCTTCTCCACAACCACCGTCTATTCCACCTATAGTGCTATATCCATGGCTCACGCTGATGTATTGCATGAAAGTAGAAAAAGTTTGAGAACATCAAAAGTAAGAAAGAATTTCTTGGCTTGTCATCGGGGTTGTGCATGATTTGAATATTTTGTGTGATGAAGATGGAGCATAGCCATACTATATGATTTTGTAGGGATAGGCTTTCTTTGGCCATGTTATTTTGAGAAGACATAATTGCCTTCTTAGTATGCTTGAAGTATTATTGTTTTTATGTCAATATTAAACTTTTGTTTTGAATCATACGGATCTGAACATTCATGCCACAATAAAGAAATTACATGGATAAATATGTTATGTAGCATTCCACATCAAAAATTCGGTTTTTATCATTTACCTACTCAAGGACGAGCAGGAATTAAGCTTGGGGATGCTTGATATGTCTCCAACGTATCTATAATTTTTGATTGTTCCATGCTATTATATTATCTATCTTGGATGTTTTATATGCATTTATATGTTATTTTATATGATTTTTGGGACTAACCTATTAACCTAAAGCAATGTGCCAGTTTCTGTTTTTCCTTGTTTTTGAGTTTTACAGGAAAGGAATATCAGACGGAGTCCAATTGACCTGAAACTTTACGACGATTGTTTTTGGACCAAAAGAAGCCCCCAAAGCAAAAGAATTGGGCCAGAAGAGCTACGAAGCCTCCACAAGGGTGGAGGGTGCGCCCTCTGACCTTGTGGGCCCCTTGTGGACTCCCCTGACTTGTTCTCGATGCCAACACCTCTTATATATCGCCAAACCTCCAAAACCGAACCTAGATCGGGAGTTTCGCTGCCGCTAGCCTCTATAGCCACCAAAAACTAATAGGGACCCTATTCCAGCACTCTGCCGGAGGGGGAAATCATCATCTGTGGCCATTTTCATCATCCTGGCGCTCTCCATGACGAGGAGGGAGTAGTTCACGCTCGGGGCTGAGGTTATGTACCAGTAGCTATGTGTTTGATCTCTCTCTCTCTCTTGTGTTCTTGATTTGGCACGATCTTGATGTATCACGAGCTTTGCTATTATAGTTGGATCTTATGATGTTTCTCCCCCTCTCCCTTCTTGTAATGGATTGAGTTTTCCCTTTGAAGTTATCTTACCGGATTGAGTCTTTAAGGATTTGAGAACACTTGACGTATGTCTTGCATGTGCTTATCTGTGGTGACAATGGGATATTTACGTGATCTACTTGATGTATGTTTCGGTGATCAACTTGTGGGTTCTGTGACCTTGTGAACTTATGCACATGGGTTGGCACACGTTTTCGTCTTGACTCTCCGGTAGAAACTTTGGGGCACTCTTTGAAGTTCTTTGTGTTCGTTCGAATAGATGAATCTGAGATTGTGTGATGCATATCATATAATCAAACCCGCGGATACTTGTGGTGACATTGGAGTACCTAGGTGACATTAGGGTTTTGGTTGATGTGTATCTTAAGGTGTTATTTTAGTACGAACTCTAGGGCTATTTGTGACACTTATAGGAATAGTCGAATAGATCGATCAGAAAGAATAATTTTGAGGTGGTTTCATACCCTACAATAATCTCTTCGTTTGTTCTCCGCTATTAGTGACTTTGGAGTGACTCTTTGTTTCATGTTGAGGGATTGTTATATGATCTAATTATGTTATCATTGTTGAGAGAATTTTCACTAGTGAAAGTATGAACCCTAGGCCTTGTTTCCAAGCATTGCAATACTGTTTTCGCTCACTTTTACCAGTTGTTACCTTGCTTTTTTTATATTTTCAGATTACAAAAACCTATATCTACCATCCATATTGCACTTGTATCACAATGTCTTTGCCGAACTAGTGCACCTATACAATTTACCATCGTATTTGGTGTGTCGGGGACACAAGAGACTCTTTGTTATTTGTTTGCAGGGTTGTTTGAGAGAGACCCTCTTCATCCTACACCTCCCACGGATTGATAAACCTTAGGTCTTCCACTTGAGCGAAAATTGCTACTGTCCTAGAAACCTCTGCACTTGGAGGCCCAACAATGTCTACAAGAAGAAGGTTGCATAGTAGACATCAAGCTCTTTTCTGGCACCGTTGCTGGGGAGGTGAGTGCTTGAAGGTATATCTTTAGATCTTGAAATCGAATCTTTTAGTTTCTTTTTTTATCGCTAGTTTAATTTATAAAATAAAATTACAAAAAATGGAATTGAGGTTGCCTCATATGCTTCATATTTTTAATGTCTTCCGTGAAAATAAGGATTCCGATAGTTGTGCCAAAGTGTTAGTAGAAGAATGCATTAAAATGTTTGGCACTAAATCTTTGAATGATGAGCATGATTGCAATGTTGTTAGTATGAATTCTTTGAATATCCATGATGCTAATGATATGAAAAGCCACAAGCTTGGGGATGCTATGTTTGATGAAGATGATATTTTTTGTCCCCCAAGTTTTGATGAGCAAATTTATTATGATGATAGCATGCCTCCTATTTATGATGATTATATTTATGAAAGTGGGTTTGGAAGAGTGTCAACTTTAGGAAGTAATGATCCCACTATTTTGGAGGGTGTTGAATCTTATAATATTAATGAGAGTGGATTTGGAGAGGTCATGACTTTATTTAGTGACGAATCCACTCTTTCGGAAGAGGTTCCAATTGATTATGAGAACAAAGTTGCTATCTATGATGAATATTATGATGACCTGTATGCTATAAAGAATAATGATAACCATGAAAGTTGTCATCATGATTTTAATTTTCAATTGGATTATACCTCCCATGATAGTTATTTTGTTGAATTTGCTCCTCCCACTATTCTGAATGAGAAGAATTTTGCTTATGTGGAGAGTTATGGTTGTTTTACCTTTCTCTGCAAGTTGATTCTTGTTCCCATCAGTTGTTTGCTCACAAAATACCTATGCATGGGAAGTGGGTTAGACTTAAATTTGCTAGTCATATGCTTCATGATGCTCCAATTATGCTTCAATTCTTATCTTTTATGTGAGCATCATTCAAATCATCATGCCTAGCTAAAAAGGCATTAAAGAAAAGCGCTTGTTGGGAGACAACCCAATATTTACCCCTACTGTTTTTGTGTGTTCACATGATTATGCTACTGTAGTAATCATGTTTTATAGCTTTTGTTTCAATAACGTGCCAAGTAAGACCTTTGCGATGGCTTACGGTGATAGTAGATTTGATCTTGCTGAAAAACAGAAACTTTCACGCTCAGGAAAAAAATTCTCGTTTTTAGAAGAAGCATGATAAAATACTGCTTCTTTTTGCAGAAGATTAATAAACAAATTGCTCAGGACTTCCTAATTTCTAAGGATTTTGGGTGTTACAGAAGTATTTGAAATATCCAGATTGCTACAGACTGTTCTGTTTTAGACAGATTCTGCATTTCATGTGTTGTTTGCTTATTTTGATGAATCTATGAGTAGTATCGGAGGGTATGAACCATAGAGAAGTTGGAATACAGTATATATTACAGAAATATAAATAAATAATGAGTTCACGACTGTACCAAAAGTGGTGATTTATTTTCTTATACTAACGGAGCTTATGATATTTTCTGTTGAGTTTTGTGTTGTGAAGTTTTCAAGTTTTGGGTGAAGTTTCGATGGACTACGGAATAAGGAATGGCAAGAGCCTAAGCTTGGGGATGCCCAAGGCACCCCAAGGTAATATTCAAGGACAACCAAATGCCTAAGCTTGGGGATGCCCCGGGAAGGCATCCCCTCTTTCGTCTTTGTCTATCAGTAACTTTACTTGAGGCTATATTTTTATTCACCACATGATATGTGTTTTTCTTGGAGCGTCTTGTATGATTTGAGTCTTTGCTTTTTATTTTGACACAATCATCCTTGCTGCACACACCTTTTGGGAGAGACACGCATGAATTGTGATTTATGCGAATACTCTATGTGCTTCACTTATATCTTTTGAGCTAGGCAATATTGCTCTAGTGCTTCACTTATATCTTTTTAGAGCACAACCGTGGTTTTATTTTATAGAAATTGATGAAATCTCGTACTTCACTTATATTATTTTGATATTCTTTAGAAAAGCATGGTAATTTACTTTGGTTATAAAATTAGTCCTAATATGATAGGCATCCAAGAGGGATATAATAAAAACTTTAATATAAAGTGCATTGAATACTATGAGAAGTTTGATTGCTTATGATTTTTTTGAGAGATGAAGATGGTGATATTAGAGTCTTGCTAGCTAGTGAGTAGTTGTGAATTTGAGAAATACTCATGTTAAAGTTTGTGAGTCCCGTAGAATGCACGTATGGTGAACCGTTATGTGATGAAGTCGGAGCATGATTTATTTATTGATTGTCTTCGTTATGAGTGGCGGTCGGGGACGAGCGATGCTATTTTCCTACCAATATATCCCCCTAGGAGCATACGCATAGTACTTTGTTTCAATGGCTAATAGATTTTTGCAATAAGTATGCGAGTACTTTATGACAAATGTTCCGTCCATGGATTATACGCACTCTCACCTTTCCGCCATTGCTAGCCTCTCTAGTACCGCGCAACTTTCACTGGTACCATAAACCCACCATATACCTTCCTCAAAACAGCCACCATACCCACCTATTATGGCATTTCCATAGACATTCCGAGATATATTGCCATGCAACTTTCCACCATTTCGTTTATTCTGACACACTCCGTCATTGTCATATTGCTTTGCATGGTCATGTAGTTGACATCGTATTTGTGGCAAAGCCACCGTTCATCATTTTTTATACATGTCGCTCTTGATTCCTTGCACATCCTGGTACACCTCCAGAGGCATTCATACAGAGTCATAATTTGTTTTAAATATCGAGTTGTAATCTTGGAGTTGTAAGTAATTAAAAGTGTGATGATATTCATTATTAGAGCATATTCCCATGTGAGGAAAGGATGATGGAGACTATGATTCCCCCACAAGTCGGGATGAGACTCCGGGTGAAAAATTATAAAAGGCCAAAAAAATGAGAGAATTCCCAAATAAAAAATAATAAAAATGAGAGAAAAGAGAGATAGGGCAATGATACTATCCTTTTACCACACTTGTGCTTCAAAGTAGCACCATGATCTTCATGATAGAGAGTCTCCTATGATATCACTTTCATATACTAGTGGGAATTTTCATTATAGAACTTGGCTTGTATATTCCAATGATGGGCTTCGTCAAAATTCCCTAGGTCTTCGTGAGAAAGCGAGTTGGATGCACACCCACTTAGTTTTCTTTTTGATCTTTCATAAACTTATAGCTCTAGTGCATCCATTGCATGGCAATCCCTACTCACTCACATTCATATCTATTAATGGGCATCTCCATAGCCTATTGATATGCTTAGTTGATGTGAGACTTTCTCCTTCTTTTTTTCTTCTCCACAACCACCGTCTATTCCACCTATAGTGCTATATCCATGGGTCACGCTCATGTATTGCCTGAAAGCAGAAAAATTTGAGAACATCAAAAGTATGAAACAATTGCTTGGCTTTCATTGGGGTTGTGCATGATTTGAATATTTTGTGTGATGAAGATGGAGCATAGCCAGACTATATGATTTTGTAGGGTTAAGCTTTCTTTGGCTATGTTATTTTGAGAAGACATAATTGCCTTGTTAGTATGGTTGAAGTATTATTGTTTTTATGTCAATATTAAACTTTTGTTTTGAATCATACGGATATGAACATTCATGCCACAATAAAGAAATTACATGGATAAATATGTTAGGTTGGATTCCTAATGCGGAGCATCCCATGGACATCACCATGTCAAAAGTCCGTTTGGCAAGTGACACGTGCGTCCTCTACTTCACATACACAAAGGTGAATCATCTCCTTTACACGTGCTCACTTGACCCCTTCGAGGATGGTATACTACTTGACACCCCTCTCGTGTTCATGCATAGGTATTGTCAGAACACTACGAACGACGAGGAGGAGTGCAAGCGCCAAGGAACAACTACACCATCCGCGAGGGAAGCGTGGAGGCGACGACCAAAGAAGACGGAGACAGCTACCAGGACCCGGACCTCCGGCCCTGGCCCGGACATCCGGCCCTTGAAGATGTCAACAACAGCAGTAGACCTACAGCCGAAGTGCTACAGGCCCTGGACATCTGGCGCCTCGCCAACACCCGAACATCCGGCCTCGTCCCCGAAAATCCAGACAAGCCACTCTAGAGAGCACCGTGACCAGCTCCGTCAGCCCGGACATCCGGCCTGCCAGCTCGGACATCCGGCCTACCAGCCCGGACATCCGGTTCCTCGTGAAGCCCCGGACATCCGGCCCGACGCCCAGACATCCGGCCCTCCCTGCCTACGTGCAGTGCTTCTGAGCCGAGGCCCATGTACCCCTTCACCCCTTAGACTCTATATACTTCCCCTCCACCTATGTTTTACAGTTAGCAAAGTAGTAGCTCATTTAGAGATAGATCTTTGCTCATCCATTACGGATCTACTCCACGAGAGAGACTGCGGCCCCTCTTCGGAGAAGATCCACCTTGGATTCAAGACCCCCTTGTGGGAAGATCCTTCTAGGATTCAAGCCCCCATATCCTTTGGGTTTGGGATGAATTCTACCATCAAGACCTCCTCATGGAGATGAATCTTCCCTTGTATCTTTCCCTTTGTTGTTCATGTACCTTGTGGATCTTGTGTGTTTGATTGTCTAGTGGATGTGTGATTGGACTTTTTCTTGAGTGTTTCCCCTTGTGTTTTCTCTCCGTTCTTCCCCATGTTCTTCGTGTTCTTCGCGGGATCCGCTCATTTCGTGAAAGATCGGCCGTATAGGATTCCACCCTACATCATCTTGGTATCATGAGCCACGTTGATCACGATTTCAGAGCCTCCCCTCTTTGTTTTCTAGCCTAATTTTGTTGATTCCGTCCTAAAATTTGAAAATCTCCACCAAAAATAGCCCCCAAATGTTTTTGTGATTTGTTTGTTTGATGAAGTTTTGTTGGATTTGATAAATGGATTTGCTTGGTTTCAAGTGGATCTAGCATATCCCCAAGTTTCCCCACTTCCCATCGACAAAATCTCTCCATTTTTTCCCATGGAATCATCAATTTCCGCCCCCCAATTCGAAAATTTCCGCCCCAAATGAGATCCGGAATCATCGGGCCGGACATCCGGGCCATCGGGCCGGACATCCGGCTCCTAGAGCATAAAATCCGCACGGTTCTGGACATCAGCCCCCGGATATCGGCCTGCACCCGGGATATCTGGCCCCTGTACATTTCCGCTTTCCCGTTTCACCATTTTGTCCATAACTAATTCATCCGGAGTCCGATTTTCGCGTTCTTTAGCTCGTTGAGAAGCTCTTGACATCCCCCTTCCCACAAAAATACTATCAACTCCATTTGACTCCATCAAAGGATTGGAATTTTGGCATCTTTTCCTAGGGCTTCCACCATAACTTCCGCAACCTATCCAATTTCGTTCCTTATAGCATATGTGGTTGCTTGAGTAGTGATTCAAGTCTCCTAAGGTGTTTAGGATACTTAGGGACGATTGCTTCTTCATCAACAACCACCACCACAATAACTCCCACATAGGCTTGCCCACCATACGCTTCCACCACGCCAACTTAACCCAATTTTGTTTGTGTTGTGAGTTGTGTCTCCTAAGGTGTTTCGGCTACTTAGGGAACGTGCTTCCAACCCCGACACCATGTATAGTCCACCACCTTACCCTGCATTTCCACATTGCGTACTCCGCGGCCCATCTTTGCCATTCCGCAATTCCATTGAGCTTCCGCCATCACCACATCCCGCTACCACCATTCGACATTTGACATTTGAGATTTTGAGTTCGCGGTTTTTTCTTTTCCTAAGGTGTTTCGGCTACTTAGGGACGAGTCACCATCATCTTGGTGTCTCCATCAACATCACCACCACTCATCATCGCCACGGACGGTAACCTCCATATCATCTTGGTATCGTGTTATCCCTCCATTGTATATTCCCTTGCCATTGCATTGATAACCCCAAGCCCATTTTGCGTCACTTTCCTATCAAGACTAGCCATTTGAGTATTGCCGGCAACGTTACTTGTTCACATTAGTGATCTACACCATCCATTGCATACATACCATATCATATTGGTATCATATCATCCCTTGTGTCACAAGATTGTTCCCGCATATACCCAATTGCTATCTTGGTTTGTGCATTTCGCATTGTGGCCACATATGAAAAAAGAATAATCTTTTAAGCAAAGAAAAAGAGTGAATAAAGAGCTTGTAAGGAAGTGCCATAGCATCATACCACATTGCATAAGATTGTCATATCCGATCATCTTGGATCATACCACCGGAACATCATATACATAGCATACTTGGGATAGAAGTCATTGCATTTTTGTCTCCTATAGGTTGTGCACAAGTGTCGTATCCTCCTATTGAGCAATCGTTCTAGAGTCTCTCTAGAGTTGTGCAACAAGAGCATTTTCCGTGGATTCCACATTTTGAGCTCATCCTTGGTTGCATGACCCCATTTATGTATCCGTGTGTGTGTTTCCGTGTGCCACATATTGCTATTGGTCTACTTGTTTCACTTGCGAATTTGTGAATCTCTTTCAACATTATTGACTCTTCCTAACATTTTGCATTAAATTTTTGTGCCACTATCCTCACCGAGCTACTCCATAAGCTTTAGTTTGTAGGTGTGAGTGAACAAGTCCGGTACCAATTCCACTATTCTTTCATCCCACATTGAGTGAAACAGGATACATCCTCAACTTTGGGAAAAGGTAACTTGGAATTGTTTATCTCATTTCCTACTCACCTCTACTCGAGTCTTGTGATGGATAGGCAAGGAATTTCACCTTTGATCTACAACAACAACGATGAGTTCGATGCCACAAATAACTCTACCAACGCCAAGATGCAAGCTCAAATGGAACAGATCAAGGCCCTCATCAAGTCCTACAAGTGATCTTCCTCATCTTTGAGAAGACGCTAAAGTACAGATGCTTCCAAGCTACCATCTCCGGCAAGGTCACATCGGCATCGACACCATCACCACCATGAATGTGAAGGTCAAGATCTCAACACCAACAACCGCTCAACGACTTCACCATCTCCCTTGGCATCTTCGCCAAGCGACTTCAAGGCATCTTCGCCTTCGGATATACGGCATCTTCGCCAACAAGCACCTCAAGACTACGCTCAAGAGAAGCTCCCCAAGATCAAGTCCATGACTTCCACAAACTACTACGACCTTGATATCGACCATGAGATTCCTTTCTATGGAACTGTAGAACCCGAGGAGTATCTCGAGTGGGAACGTTTGATGGACGACTACCTCAAGCTACATGAAGTTCCTCCCGAAGATCAAGTGAAGTGCGCCACAAGAAACTTCCACGGCTACGCGTACACATGGTGGCTTCACACACCTTCGAAGAGAGCTTTGCGGCGAGAGTTCATGCCTCCAACCTACATGGAACAACTTCAACGCCAATTCGAGAACACCATCCAAGGATCCAAGTCCATCGATAAGTACTTCAAGGAGACAAAGATTGCCTTGCGACGAGCCGGCGTGGATGTAACACCCTCGATGCGGCTATATCTCCTATGTGTCGAAGCACGACTTAGAGGCATAACTGCATTGAAAGCAATGTCGCAAGTGAGGTAATCTTCACACAACCCATGTAATACATAAGGGAAAAAGATACATAGTTGGCTTACAATCACCACTTCACACAATTACATGAATAAAGCATTACATCAACCAGATACAATCAAGGTCCGACTACGGAACCCAAAATAAAAGAAGACTACCCCAAATGCTACACAGATCCCCGATCGTCCTGACTGGGCTCCACTACTGATCAACTGAAAACGGAACAACACAAAGAATGAGATCTTCATCGATCTCCTCCTTGAGCATGGTTGCTCATCTGCACGGTTCAACGGCACCTGCAAGCTTGTTTTGGAAGTAACTGTGAGTCACGGGGACTCCGCAATCTCACAACCTCGCGATCAAGACTATTTAAGCTTATGGGTAAGGTAAAAGGTATGAGGTGGAGCTGCAGCAAGCGACTAGCATATATGGTGGCTAACATACGCAAAAGAGAGCGAGAAGAGAAGGCAAAGCACGATCGAGAAACTATGATCAAGAAGTGATCCTAGAACAACCTACGTCAAGCATTACTCCAGCACCGTGTTCACTTCCCGGACTCCGCCGGAAAGAGAGCATCACGGTTACACATGCGGTTGATGCATTTTAATTAAGGTCAACTTCAGGTTTTCTACAACCTGACATTAACAAATTCCCATCTGCCCATAACCGCGGGCACGACTTTCGAAAGTTCAAATCCCTGCAGGGGTGTCCCAACTTAGCCCATCACAAGCTCTCACGGTCAACGAAGGATATTCCTTCTAGCGGGAAGACCCGATCAGACTCGGAATCCCGGTTACAAGACATTTCGACAATGGTAAAACAAGACCAGCAAAGCCACCCGAATGTGCTGACAAATCCAGATAGGAGCTGCACATATCTCTTTCTCAGGGCACACCGGATTGTCCAAGGTTTCGGTAGGCCAGCCCAGAGTTGCCCCTGGTGGCCACCGGCAGCTGACAGGTTGGACGAACACTTAGAGGAGCACTGGCTCGGGGGTTTAAATAAAGATGACCGTTGAGTCTGCAGAACCCAAGGGAAAGAAAAAGGCTAGGTGGCGAATGGTAAAACCAATGTTGGCATTGCTGGAGGAGTTTTATTCAAGGCGAACTGTCAAGGGGTTCCCATTATACCCCAACCGCGTAAGGAACACAAAACCCGGGAACATAACACCGATATGACGGAAACTAGGGCGGCAAGAGTGGAACAAAATACCAGGCATAAGGCCGAGCCTTCCACCCTTTACCAAGTATATAGATGCATTAATAAAATAAGAGATATTGTGATATCCCAACAAAATATCCATGTTCCCAACATGGAACAAGCTCCAATCTTCACCTGCAATTAACAACGCTATAAGAGGGGCTGAGCAAAGTGGTAACATAGCCAAACAACGGTTTGCTAGGACAAGGTGGGTTAGAGGCTTGGTTCAACAATATAGGAGGCATGATAAGAAAGTGGTAGGCATCGCAGCATAGGCATAGCAAAAGTGCGAGCAACTAGCAAGCAAAGATAGAAGTGATTTCGAGGGTATGGTCATCTTGCCTGAGATCCCGCAAGGAAGAAGAACGAGTCCATGAAGAAGTTAAACGGACGTAGTCGAACGAGTCCTCACAAACGCGACATTATCGGAACCAACCCGAAGAAGCAACACTGGAAAGAAGCACACATCATAGTAAACAACCAGCACCCGAACATGGCATGATGCACAACCAAGTATGATGCATGTCCGGTTTAACGAGGGCATGAAATGACAAAATGCACAAGCAATCCTACAAATTAAGTGGAGCTCAATATGCAGCTCCGTTGCATATTGACGAAACACCACGTTCAAGTTATTTAGTTCGATCTCGTTTATGTACCCAACAATATTAAATGTTGTTAAACATGGCAAGAGGGTGAAGCAAATGAAAACTACCTATCTCGGCAAGTTTAAATGAGGCCGGAACGACAAACAACAAGTCCGGAAACTCCTCATGTGCATATTTTGGTTATGGTACTGTTCTGTCCTAAACCATATTTTATAGTTGTTAAACATGCAAAGTGAGGCCACCATGTTGAACTAGGCATTTTTCTACCACATTTGCATATCAAGTTTATTTAATTTGGAGCTACGGTTATTTAGATATGAAGTAAACCATTTTAACATGGCAATTATGTAAATCAATGCAAACAACAATTTTAAATATTTTTAACAGAGATGAAAGTTGCGTATTGTGAAAGTACATGAAATTCTAAGCAAGATGCATATATGACAAATTTTATTTTGATGCATGGATATTTAATTATTCACAAATCAAAATGATGGCATTTCCGTAAATAGGAATGCACTAGAAAATGCTAAAATACACAGACTGGGAAAAATATGCACGGGCCCGAAGCAGCACTGTGGAGCGGCCCAGGAGTAGGCAGAGCTCGAAGCGGATGTGGGTGTGCGACAGTAAAGAAAAACAGGGCAAAAATTGGGGCGCCCGGGAATTGAACTCAAGACCTCCTGGATGTGTGCACGAGGGAGGAACCACCGAGATATCTTAGTGTTTGTGATACAAGGTGCTCCCGTGCTCTTTTGAGCTATCGAACAACGGTCGAGCTTGGCCATGGCTACGCGGCGACAATCGACGGCGAGGGCAAGCACAAGCGACGGCCGTTGGGGTTATGAACCTGCGGCGGACGTGCGGATTTGGGACGTGAGTCGCGCGCGTTGCGGATGTGTGGGTGCTGTGCAGAAGAGGCAAGGCACGAGCTTGAACTCTTTCCCCTGGTCGGCCATGGCAGACGGCTTCGGGGTTGCGTGGATCGACGGACATTCGGACAACGAGACCAGAGAGAGAGATGGGGAGGAGCGGAGGCTTCACCGTGGAAGTGTTGCTGGAGTCGATCGGGGTCGGGGACGAGCGGAAGCGACGAGGGAAGGCGCTGTCCATGAAGCAGGGGAGGAAGAGGACGACGGGGACGTAGCCGAACTTGGTGACCCTTGGGCACGGCTCATCATCAAAGTGGGTCCGGGGCAGTGTTCTCGAGCGAGTAGACGACGGAGGGGAGGCCACGGAGGAGGGTTAGGCCGGCGGCGAGGTCGTGCCCGAGCCGGTCATGGCTCCTGGAGGCGGGGAAGCAAGTGCGTGGGTGCCCCTTACCTGTGGCGGCGGCGGGGAGGGGAAAAGAGGGAGGAGGAGGAACCCTAGGGCGGAGGCTGCGGGGTTAAATAGGAGGGGGCGCGAGCGCCGTGATAGCCACGGTGGCCATGTGCCCTGGTTCCTGAAGTTTTACTGTGAGAGGGAGTGTCTGGCATAGGAGGAAGAAAAGGAATGAAAGGGGAGGCTGGCAGGTGGGGTCGCGAGGGGGCAACGCTAGAAATTTACCGGGGAGGCTCTAAGGTGGGCTGCGGGTTTGCTGGGAGCGGCTGGGCCAAGTGTGATGCGGCTGGGAGGCCTCTTTTCTTTTCTCTATTAAAAATCTTTCTACAAATATATAATCCATAGGAAAGAAAAGGGAAAAGGTCAGAGGGTGTTGGGGAAGGAATATGCGAGATATAAATATATCCCTCTACTTCTGGAAATAGGTGCTCTTTGAATAAATTGTTCTGGCAATTTTTAGAGGTAGAAAAATAATACAAGTTTGAATTAAATTCGAACTTGAGCCATTTTTGAAACCAACCAAAACATCCCCAAATGAGCTGAAAATTGGCAGAGAGGGTGTAGGAAATGTGATGGATTCTTGGGGAAAGAATGAACATTATTGGAGGCAGGAAATAATGTCACTTGCAAAACATGAAAGAAGAATGAAGGGAGAGGTGAAATGGTTTGCACTTGGAGAAGGGCCTTGGAGAAAATATGAAGAGGCAAACAACCATAGGAGGAGGAGGGGAAGATGGAGAGCACATAACCAACACATCAACATGAAGAATGCAACCCACATGATGATCATGATAAGATGCAACACGCAAGCGAATGACATGGCAACGACAGCGAATAACTGGAAGACACCTAGCACATCGGTCTCGGGGCATTATAGTGGATGACCCCATTTCGATGAAGTTCCACTTCATGATAAGATTGCACAACGACATCTCCAAGACGATCTTCCTCGAGAACTACAAGTCCCTCAACGACAACTACATTGGTGCTCTCAAGGCGGAACAAGAACTCATGAAGGCCAAAGCTTCTCTACCCCAAGCTCACTTCGCGACGACCAAGCTCCATGAGAACGAGCATGAGGCTAGTACCACCACGATGTCCAAGCCCGACGAGCTCCAAGACGATGCTCCCAAGTTCGACTTCATCGTCATCCCTCTTTGTGCCATTGATGATGCCGAGTCTACTTCGACTCTTTTTCAAGATGGTGTGGCGACGACTACGACTAATGAGACCATCAAGGACCAAGCTGTGGAGGCGGGCGACATGGTGACGAGCAAGGATGATGTTCCCATCTCAGGAGGCAAGAATAATGATGTTCCATCTTCGAACTTCATCCATGGTGTGGACAATGAGATGGTTGAGCATGGGATTTTCCCTTCGACCATGGCGAGATATGATGACTTGAGTGACTTTAGCCACCATGTTGAGAGTGAGAGTGTCACACCCTAGCTAGTTCAAGCATTACAATGTGCATCATGTTTAAATTCTTCTTAAATTTGAATTGGGGAAGACAGAACCCCCAACACCCCCCCTGAAACAACTAGGGTTTACTAAAATTATTTTCAATGAACCTGAAATGCCCTTCTAAAAAGTTCACCCTCTTTGTCTTAGGTTAGAACCTCTCGCAAAATTGGTTCACAATTTTCTAGGTCAACAGAAGGTCATTGAATTAAATCATAAGTATTTGAATTTGGGCATTTAAATGCTATAAAATAATTTAAATGCACAAATAATTCTGGGAATAAATGTTTCCTGTTGGAAATAACGTAAAGAGAAGCCACATTTATTTTCAGGATTTTTGGAAACGTTTTAGTATTTTAATTAAAGCTAAAAAGTTGCAGTTAAATAGAAAACAGAAACAAAAATCAAAAAAAAGGAGAGAAGAAAGCCCACCTGGGCCTTACCTGTGCTGGCCCAGCCACCTGGCTCGGCCCAGCCTGCTGGCGCTGCCAGTCGTCGTCCTCCTCGCGCCAGAAGGACGCGGGGCGCGTGCTCGCCGCGCGCCGGCCACGCGCCGGCCACCTCCTGCTTCTACCGACGCCGGGAGACGCCTAGAGGTGCCACGCGACCCCCACGTCTCCCTCTCATCCTCGCTCAATCTCCCCCTCGTCTCCCTCTTCCTCTCCCGCGATGGCCGAGCGCGTCCCTCGCCTCCGATCACCGTAGTTGCCACCACAGCATCGCTGGAGGCCCTGCAACACCGCCTTCGCCCTCATCTTCAACCTCGGGCACCCGAGCCATCTCCGGTCGATTCGCCGCCGCCAGGACCTCCCCGAGCTCGCTGACCCCCTCTCCGACTCAGCTGTGAGCTCCTCTTCCTCTTCCCCTAGCTCCCGTGCTCGTTTGGCCCCTGTAGCCGCCGTTTCCACCGCACCCGAGAGCTCCCCGCCGCCGGCCATGGCGCTGTCGTGGCCAGAGCCACTGTGGCTCGAGGCCAAGCCCGCAGTTGTGCTCAGTGCAGCGCCAGGAACCCGTAGCCACCACTAGCTCTCTCTCCCGTGCACCGTAGCCTCGAAACCGTCCTCACCCGACTCCGGCGACCGCCAAGCTCGTCGCCGGCGACGTTTCCGGCCACCCCGAGCCCAACTACCACCACCAAACGCCGCGGCTCGTTCCCAGCTACCCGTAGATGGTCTCCGCCGTCGATTTGGTCGCCTGAGGGCGTTTTCCGAAGCCCTCCGCCGTCTCGGCCTCGCCGGCGACTCAACGCCGGCGGGATTAGCCCTGTTGACCGGTGGGTTTGACCACTGACGTGGACTGGGTGGGCCCAGGTTGACTCCTTTGAGTCAATGACAAGTGGGGCCCCCCTCTGCTAATTATCCAGATTAGTTTCTAACTAAAATTAGTTAGTTTAATTAGTATAGTCACTGACTAGTGGGCCCTGCCCAGTAATTAGGCTAACTAAACGTAGTTAGTGCACAGAGTCACTGACCAGTGGACCCCACCAGTCAGGTTTGACCTGGGCTGGCGCCTTTGACTCGCTGACGTCACAGTACGCAGTGCTGACGCAATTATTCATTTACTGGAATTATTTTTATTCAGGAAATTCCAGAAAATGTTTAAAACTTCTAAAAATCATAGAAAATCAACCATAGCTCCAAATGAAATAATTTATATATGAAAAATTATCAGAAAAATTCAATCTATCCATCTGTAATGGTTTCATGCATGACAAAACAAGTTTACCTTGCTGTTTAAGAAGAACAAGGAAATGCACTATTAAGGCCATGTTTAATGAGCTAATAATTGAATCTTTGATTCAAATGAGTTCATTCCTTTCTGTTAGCTTGCATTAGGCCAAGACACATTCATATTGCCATGTCATAGCATGCATCATATTGTTGCATATCGTCATGTGTTGATTGTGTTCTGATGTGTTCTTCGTGGTAGGTTCTGCCTCCGAGGATATTCACGAGTATCCAACTGAAGGGCAGTATCCCGCTACCACTCCATTAGGCAAGCAACCTATTGATCATTCCGATACAAACCCATGTTCTCGCTCCTGCTCTTGTTTACTGCATTAAGACAACGCGTTTCAAACTGCTGTGTGCTACGGTAGTTGAACCCTTATCCTCTGCATGACCTGTCATTGCCACAGTAACTAGATGAAACCCACTAGCATGTGTAGGAGTTGATTGAGCCATGTTTTGTGATTCCTACCTTGCTATGCCTGCTATGATTAGAGTTGTGTCAGGTCTGGTTCATCTGGGTGATGGGCCAGAGTGAAATGCTTATGCCGGTAATGTGAGGGATGTGTTGAACATGTTTTGGTAAAGGTATCGATGAGAGGCCATGTAGGAGTACATGGTGGGTTGTTTCATTGAGGCCGTCCCTAAGAACTGAGGTCTGTATATGTGATTTCAAGATTCAGCTACTACCATGCATTGGGATCCTTAATTGACCCTCTCGGCTTCTTAATCACCCTAGTACTCTGTCCAGGAGTTGCAAATAGTTTCTGGTGTTTGTAGGTTGTGTTGGCGGCCGTGCGTAGCGCTGACCCTAGGGGTGGGCTATGTTGCGGTAGATACATCGTGGCACGGTGTACCGAGTCACCCGTTTGGTGCCTCGGGAACCCTGTTCACATCGTTCGGGGCCATATGTGGAAACCTCGGCCGGACTCGCTGCGGATGGAACCTGGATAGGTGATAAACCTGGACTAGAGACTTAAGTGTTTAGGTAGGCCGTGGCCGACACTCTCGCTGGGCTTCCGCTTGAAGGTTGCCGAGTACATGTCGTGTAAACGGCGGTAAGTGGTGAAAGCGTGTATGACGAAGTACACCCCTACAGGGTATGAAACTATTCGAATAGCCGCGTCCGCGGTAAAGGACTACTTGGTTGCCTATACAGTTCATAGACAAGTTAATGGGTACTAATAAAAGACTCAAGATAAGTGTGAGTACCGAGGATGGCCCTCTCGTAGGATGACGAGGGAGGATACCCGGTGGAGTATTGTGTTGGTGAGTAGTGGACTCGTGTGCGAAAACTATTTTACTGGTGAAGTTCCGTAGGATAGCTTAGCCAAGAGTCAAAGCTGGCTTGCTGCATTAACCCCACCACCTTCTTGAGAATAAGCATGTATAGTAGGTTCTGATGTAAGACTTGCTGAGTACCTTTGTACTCATGTTTGCTTAATTACTGTTTCCAGACGACAACACCGCCCCCTCCGATGGGTTCTACGTAGACCTTGACGTCGACGAGTGACTAGCCACCCAGGTGGTGATCCTGGCCATGGAGGGCCCTATGTAGATAGACAGGCTTCGAGAAGCCTTCTTTCTTTCTAGAGTCTGTACTCAGACTAGTTGCTTCCGCATGTGCTTGTATGTTTGTATGACTTGAGTGTCGGGTCATGTGACCCCTATCTGTATGAACATGTTATGTATGGCTCTCTGGAGCCTTTAAATAAAGTACTTGAGTTGTAGAGTTTTGTTGTGATGCCATGTTGTATGTACTCATATCAGGCATATTGTGTGTATGATTAAAATGCTTGGTATGAGTGGGATCCGACAAATCTAGTTGTTTATCCTTGGCAGCCTTTCTTATGGGGAAATGTAGTCTAGTGCTCCTCGAGCCATAGTAGTCCGCTACAGCCCGGTTCACCGGAGTCCTGCTAGCCTAGCACTACTGTTTAGGACACTTGACTGGCCGGCATGTGTTTCACTTTGTTCCTATGTCTGTCCCTACGGGGAAATGTCACGCGGTGACTTCCGGAGTCCTGCCTAGCCTGCTACAGCCCGGGTTCCCTGGAGTCCTGTTAGCCCAGTGCTACAGCCCGGAATCACTCCTTGATGACTGACATGCTCGATGTGATTCATGAATGCCTGTTTCCATAGGTCTGTGCCGCTTTGGGTTCACGACTAGCCATGTCGGCCCGGGTTCTCTGTCATATGGATGCTAGCGACACTATCATATACGTGAGACAAAAGGCGCAAACGGTCCCGGGCCAGGGTAAGGCGACACCCGTGGGATACCGTGCATGAGGCCGCAAAGTGATATGAGGTGTTACCGGCTAGATCAATGTGACTTGGAATCGGGGTCCTGACAGCCGTTGGCATCAGATGGCCAACCGTGTTCATAACCAAGTGGTTCGCCTGACCAGGTGCCTCGACGTGCCCGGTCATACTGCTATGTTAGTCCGGGTCATGATCGAGACGGGTTACCGTTGGTATCCCGAATACACCGTCGAAGAGCAGTTCCGTGACTTTAATCAAAGCCAATATCTCTGCACCGTCAGGATATTTCCTTCTTATCCTGGATCTACCGAGCCCCTTCACTGTTCCTATGGACTCGGGGTTACTGTTGAGATGGCTGTGCAGGATGCTGCCTATTCCATGATGACCATCTTGCGAGTCCGGACTGGCCTGCTTCGGAACACCGACTTCCATTACATGCCAGCTTCACTTCCGGGAGCGCAAGGGTATCTTCAGGCTATCTATGCTGACTCCACTCAGGAGGACTCATTAACTCGTACCACTGCCGAGATGCTCGAAGATAAGGACCGAGAGAATCGGGCCTTGAGGCTGGAGCTTTTCAATACCCGTGCTGATCATTGGGCCACATTGACTCGGTTTGCACCTGCGGTGCAAGCTGGATGTATGGATACAAGGGATCTGTATCCTGTGAGATTAGCTCTGCCAGACATGGTGGATTGGCGTGATGTGGGAGGCATCACCCCACCCCGTTGTCCCCGCAGGCCACCGTTTGTTGGTCCAAGTCCTCATCCTAGCCCGTATGGTCCACAGGCTCCTCAGGACCGTCTGTTCCCGGATGGTCACGTTGAACTTCCAGGCTATGGAGGTGACTTCTATGAGAACTACTACGGAGCTGTCTGAGTTAGTAGTAGAACGACTAGTATTGTAGTTGTTGTATTTCCACTGTCCTGTGTGACTTGTGGAATATGACTTTGCGTGTAATCGATTCCGGAGGTGTAGACTAATAATGTATAGGAGCTTGGAATGCCTTCGATGAGATGTAACGTCTTTCATCATAGTTGTACTGTAGCCTGGGCTTGTACTAAACTATGTATGATGTGTATGACCGTTGGTATATATATGGCAGTTTTATATTACCATGACATACGGATGAACATCTCTGCATTCCATGTTATCCATTACATTCTGCACTTCCTCGCTAAGTTTGAGCCATCCTTGTCTAAACTTTTGTCTTGTTTTTCTCCTAGGATGGTCAACACCCGCAGCAACCCTGCTGCCCCGGAGCAGGGGAAGCCAGTGCAGCTAGAGGTGAAAGTCTGCCTCACCCGCCTTCTCTGGCCGAAGTAATGCTGGAGGCGGAAAGGAACAAGCGTGGGACTAACCGCCTGCTAGAGCGGATTGAGCAGAACACTGCACGCCACCCACAAAATGACTTGGTGTCAATCAATGACTTTATCAAGCTGTACCCACCCAAGTTCAACCATTCCGTCGAACCCCTCGACGCGGATGACTGGCTTCGCAGCATCACCCACAAGCTACGTTCTGCCAACGTAGCCGAAGCTGACAAGGTTACTTATGCTGCCTACCATCTCGAAGGCCCTGCTAGCCTTTGGTGGGAAAATTTCGTAGCTATGCGCCCGGTCGGCCAAATCACTACTTGGGCTGAATTCAGTGAGGCTTTCCGTGAGCATCACATTCCGGAAGGTCTCATGGATCGCAAGAGGGAGGAGTTCTGCAACTTCACCCAAGGAAGACTGACTGTGGATGCTCATAGTCATGAATTTGGGAATCTGGCACGCTATGCTCCTGAAGAGGTATCTACTAACACCAAGAAGCAGGAAAGGTTCCGCAAGGGACTTAGCCCTGAGCTTCGCCGCGATCTCCGTCTGCACGAGTGCACATCCTTTCAGAAGTTGGTCAATAAAGCCATCAGTGCTGAGACAGGCCAGACTGATTATGATGCTTCACGCAAGCACTCCCGTGATTTTGGCTCTTCATCCGGCTCTGGAGCTCAGAAGCGCCGGGTGTGGATCCCAAGCACGGCACTGCCACCCAGGTTCATCCCGAGGCCATCCTTTGAGGCGCCTCGTCCCAACCAGCAATTTGCACCGCCCAAGCCCTATGGTGGCCCCGCTGCTAATGCTGCTCCACGCCCCAATGTGGTGAAATGTTTTAAGTGTGGAGAGCCGGGTCACTATAGCCGAGAATGTCCCCAGAACAACAACCCCAATCAAACTGGAAAGTCTGTTGGCCGTGGTAAGCCAGCGGGAAAGACATTCTACGCCAAGCCGGTCGCTGCTGCCCGTGGCCATGTCAACTACGTTTCAGCCGAGGAGGCTCATGAGGATCCTAACGTCGTCCTTGGTACGCTCCTTGTTAACTGCCATCTGGCATCTGTTCTTTTCGATACTGGAGCATCTCATTCATTCATATCCGAAAACTATGCTCGATTGCATAACACGACATTCTGTGACATGCCCACTTCCATGGTAATTCAAACTCTGGGTTCCAAATGGCAAACTTCTAGAGTAAGCCATGGGAACGAAATTCTTGTCGATAGACTTGTCTTCCTTGCATCTTTAATAGCTCTCAAGTCCTCCGACATAAACATCATCTTGGGTATGGACTGGATGTCAGCTCATTATGCTAAGATCGATTGTGCCACTAGAACCGTTCAACTTACTCACCCGTCGGGCAAGACAGTTAATGTCTTAACTCGAGTGGCCAAGCGCCAGCTTTACTCCCTAAATGCCAACCCTCTTCCAGACCTTGAGGATGTTCCGGTAGTCCGAGACTTCCCGGATGTTTTTCCAGAAGAACTGCCAGGTGTTCCACCTGACAGGGATGTCGAGTTTGTGATAGACCTTGTTCCAGGAACCGTTCCAATCTCTAGAAGACCCTACAAGATGGCACCCTTAGAACTAGCCGAGCTTAAGAACCAACTCGATGAGTCCTTGAAAAAGGGTTTCATCCGTCCTAGTTCCTCTCCTTGGGCTTGCCCCGTCCTCTTCGTTAAGAAGAAGGATGGAACGGATCGAATGGTTGTGGATTACCGACCTGTCAATTTGGTCACCATCAAGAACAAATATCCGCTTCCCAGGATCAACGATCTATATGATCAGCTCGCTGGATCCTCAGTATTTTCCAAGATGGATTTGAGGTTGGGCTACCATCAAATCAAAATCAGAAATGGGGACATTCCCAAAACGGCCTTCGTTACTCGTTATGGCCAATACGAGTACACTGTCATGTCCTTCGGTTTAACCAATGCCCCGGCTACCTTCTCTCGGTTAATGAACTCGGTTTTCATGGAGTACTTGGATAAATTCGTCGTAGTATATCTCGATGACATACTCATCTACTCCAAGAATGAAGAGGAACATGCCGAACATCTAAGGCTGGTATTGATGAAACTTCGAGAGCATCGCCTTTATGCCAAATTCTCCAAGTGTGAATTTTGGTTGCCAGAAGTGACCTATCTAGGCCATGTAATCTCTAGCAAGGGTATTGCTGTCAATCCCGAGCGAGTTCAAGCCATCCTTGATTGGACTCCACCTGAGACGGTCAAGCAGGTTCGGAGTTTCCTTGGCTTAGCGAGCTATTGTCGCCGCTTCGACGAGAATTTCTCCAAGGTTGCTAAACCCCTAACTGAACTCCTCAAGAAAGATAAAAGGTTCGAGTGGACTCCACAGTGCGAGTTCAGCTTTTAGGAACTGAAAAGATGCCTGACATCTGCTCCCGTACTGGTACCGCCAGATTTCTCCAAGGACTTTATTATCTATTGCGACGCCTCGCGACAAGGACTAGGTTGCATACTCATGCAGGATCGTCAGGTAATTGCCTATGCTTCACGGCAATTACACCCACATGAGGAAAATTATCCCACACATGATCTAGAGCTTGCAGCTATAGTCCATGCACTTAAAACCTGGCGACAGTACCTCCTCGGTAATCGTTGCGAGATCTTCACCGATCACCAAAGCTTGAAATATATCTTCATCCAACCAGATTTGAATCTCAGGCAAAGACGTTGGGTCGAGTTGATCTCGGATTACGACTTAGGAATAACTTACACCCTGGGCAAAGCCAATGTCATGGCTGATGCGCTAAGCCGTAAGTCCTATTGTAACAACCTGATGTTACGACAAAGTCAACCACTTCTCCATGAGGAATTTCATAAGCTAAATCTTCACATTGTTCCTCGAGGATTCCTATCCACCCTGGTGGCGAAACCTACCCTTATGGATCAAATCATAACCGCCCTGCGGTATGATAAGGGCATATCCCGGATTAAGGAAAACATCGCTAGCGGAGTTGCTAAATGTTTCTCCATGGATGAGCGAGGTGCTGTCTTCTTCGAGAACCGTTTGGTGGTTCCCAAGAAACAACATCTGCGCCAGTTGATCCTTAAAGAAGCTCATGAATCCCCTCTCACCATTCATTCCGGTAGTACTAAAATGTATCAAGACCTACGCCAGAGGTTTTGGTGGACTAGGATGAAGAGAGAAATCGCTCAATACATTGCTAGCTGCGACGTCTGTCGTCGTGTTAAAGCAGAGCACCAACGGCCTGCTGGCACCCTTCAACCTTTGGCTATTCCTGAATAGAAATGGGATAAAATCAGTATGGATTTCATCACTGGGTTTCCCAGGACCAAGAGAGGGAATAATGCCATCTTCGTCGTGATCGACCGTCTTTCCAAAGTAGCCCACTTTCTACCTATTCGTGAGAGTATCACCGCTAGCCAGCTAGCCGAGTTATACATCTCCCGAATAGTGTCTCTTCATGGTGTTCCATTGGAAATTAACTCAGACCGTGGGAGTCTCTTCACCTCTCGATTTTGGAAAATTTTCCAAAATGCTATGGGAACTCGTCTCTCTTTTAGCACCGCCTTCCATCCTCAATGAAGTGGTCAAGTAGAGCGAGTCAATCAAATTCTGGAAGATATGCTCCGAGCTTCTGTCATCTCGTTCGGAATGAGTTGGGAGAAATGCCTTCCATTCGCGGAGTTTGCTTATAACAATAGTTATCAAGCTATCTTGGGCAAAGCTCCTTTCGAAGTTCTCTATGGACGGAAATGTCGAACGCCTCTTAACTGGTCAGAAACCGGGGAAAGACAACTCTTTGGCCCAGATATGATTCAGGAAGCAGAAGAGCAGGTTCGCGTTATTCGTGCGAAATTGAAAACAGCCCAATCTCGTCAAAAGAGTCAATATGATCGTAAACATAAGCCTATGACTTATGAAGTCGACGAGAAAGCTTACCTTCGGGTTACTCCTTTAAAGGGAACCCATCGTTTCGGTATCAAAGGCAAATTGGCCCCTCGTTACATTGGACCCTTTCGCATTCTTGCCAAACGAGGAGAAGTTGCCTACCAATTGGAACTACCTCCGCATCTTTCCAGAGTTCACGATGTCTTCCACGTTTCACAACTCAGGCGTTGCTTCGCGGATCCTATCCGTGGAGTGGACCACGAAACGCTTGATCTACAAGATAATCTCTCTTATCGGGAATATCCCGTTCGTATCCTTGATCAAGCCGAGCGTACCACTCGACGTCAGAATATCAAGTTTCTCAAGGTTCAATGGTCACACCATTCCGAGAAAGAAGCCACTTGGGAAAGGGAGGATCGTCTTCGACTCGAGTACCCCACCTTCTTCCAGAGGATCCTAAATCTCGGGACCAGATTCTTTTGAGTGGGGGTGAGTTGTCACACCCTAGCTAGTTCAAGCATTAGAATGTGCATCATGTTTAAATTCTTCTTAAATTTGAATTGGGGAAGACAGAACCCCCAACACCCCCCCTGAAACAACTAGGGTTTACTAAAATTATTTTCAATGAACCTGAAATGCCCTTCTAAAAAGTTCACCCTCTTTGACTTAGGTTAGAACCTCTCGCAAAATTGGTGCACAATTTTCTAGGTCAACAGAAGGTCATTGAATTAAATCATAAGTATTTGAATTTGGGCATTTAAATGCTATAAAATGATTTAAATGCTCAAATAATTCTGGGAATAAATGTTTCCTATTGGAAATAACCTAAAGAGAAGCCACATTTATTTTCAGGATTTTTGGAAATGTTTTAGTATTTTAATTAAATCTAAACAGTTGCAGTTAAATAGAAAACAGAAACAAAAATCAAAAAAAAGGAGAGAAGAAAGCCCACCTGGGCCTTACCTGTGCTGGCCCAGCCACCTGGCTCGGCCCAGCCTGCTGGCGCTGCCAGGCGTCGTCCTCCTCGCCCAGAAGGACGCGGAGCGCGTGCTCGCTGCGCGCCGGCCACGCGCCGGCCACCTCCTGCTTCTGCCGACGCCGGGAGACGCCTAGAGGTGCCACGCGACCCCCACGTCTCCCTCTCATCCTCGCTCACTCTCCCCCTCGTCTCCCTCTTCCTCTCCCGCAATGGCCGAGCGCGTCCCTCGCCGCCGATCGTCGTAGTTGCCACCACAGCCGCTCCCTCGCCCCTCCAACGAGCCCAATAGCTCCGCCTCGTCGCCCCGGACCTCCCCACCGAGCCACGCATCGCCGGAGGCCCTGCAACGCCGCCTTCGCCCTCGTCTTCAACCTCGGGCACCCGAGCCATCTCCGGTCGATTCGCCGCCGCCAGGACCTCCCCGAGCTCGCTGACCCCCTCTCCAACTCCGCTGTGAGCTCCTCTTCCTCTTCCCCTAGCTCCCGTGCTCGTTTGGCCCCTGTAGCCGCTGTTTCCACCACACCCGAGAGCTCCCCGCCGCCGGCCATGGCGCCGTCATGGCCAGAGCCACTGTGGCTCGAGGCCAAGCCCACAGTTGTGCTCAGTGCAGCGCCAGGAACCCGTAGCCACCACTAGCTCTCTCTCCCGTGCACCGTAGCCTCGAAACCTTCCTCACCCGACTCCGGCGACCGCCAAGCTCGTCGTCGGCGACGTTTCCGGCCACCCCGAGCCCAACTACCACCACCAAACGCCGCGGCTCGTTCCCAGCTACCCGTAGATGGTCTCCGCCGTCGATTTGGTCGCCTGAGGGCGTTTTCCGAAGCCCTCCGCCGTCTCGGCCTCGCCGGCGACTCAACGCCGGCGGGATTAGCCCTGTTGACCGGTGGGTTTGACCACTGACGTGGACTGGGTGGGCCCAGGTTGACTCCTTTGAGTCAATGACAAGTGGGGCCCCCCTCTGCTAATTATCCAGATTAGTTTCTAACTAAAATTAGTTAGTTTAATTAGTATAGTCACTGACTAGTGGGCCCTGCCCAGTAATTAGGCTAACTAAACGTAGTTAGTGCACAGAGTCACTGACCAGTGGGCCCCACCAGTCAGGTTTGACCTGGGCTGGCGCCTTTGACTCGCTGACGTCACAGTGACGCAGTGCTGACGCAATTATTCATTTACTGGAATTATTTTTATTCAGGAAATTCCAGAAAATGTTTAAAACTTCTAAAAATCATAGAAAATCAACCATAGCTCCAAATGAAATAATTTATATATGAAAAATTATCAGAAAAATTCAATCTATCCATCTGTAATGGTTTCATGCATGACAAAAGAAGTTTACCTTGCTGTTTAAGCAGAATAAGGAAATGCACTATTAAGGCCATGTTTAATGAGCTAATAATTGAATCTTTGATTCAAATGAGTTCATTCCTTTCTGTTAGCTTGCATTAGGCCAAGACACATTCATATTGCCATGTCATAGCATGCATCATATTGTTGCATATCGTCATGTGTTGATTGTGTTCCGATGTGTTCTTCATGGTAGGTTCTGCCTCCGAGGATATTCACGAGTATCCAACTGAAGGGCAGTATCCCGCTACCACTCCATCAGGCAAGCAACCCATTGATCATTCCGATACAAACCCATGTTCTCGCTCCTGCTCTTGTTTACTGCATTAAGACAACGCGTTTCAAACTGCTGTGTGCTATGGTAGTTGAACCCTTATCCTCTACATGACCTGTCATTGCCACAGTAACTAGATGAAACCCACTAGCATGTGTAGGAGTTGATTGAGCCATGTTTTGTGATTCCTACCTTGCTATGCCTGCTATGATTAGAGTTGTGTCAGGTCTGGTTCATCTGGGTGATGGGCCAGAGTGAAATGCTTATGCCGGTAATGTGAGGGATGTGTTGAACATGTTTTGGTAAAGGTATCGATGAGAGGCCATGTAGGAGTACATGGTGGGTTGTTTCATTGAGGCCGTCCCTAAGAACTGAGGTCTGTATATGTGATTTCAAGATTCAGCTACTACCATGCATTGGGATCCTTAATTGACCCTCTCGGCTTCTTAATCACCCTAGTACTCTGTCCAGGAGTTGCAAATAGTTTCTGGTGTTTGTAGGTTGTGTTGGCGGCCGTGCGTAGCGCTGACCCTAGGGGTGGGCTATGTTGCGGTAGATACATCGTGGCACGGTGTACCGAGTCACCCGTTTGGTGCCTCGGGAACCCTGTTCACATCGTTCGGGGCCATATGTGGAAACCTCGGCCGGACTCGCTGCGGATGGAACCTGGATAGGTGATAAACCTGGACTAGAGACTTAAGTGTTTAGGTAGGCCGTGGCCGACACTCTCGCTGGGCTTCCGCTTGAAGGTTGCCGAGTACATGTCGTGTAAACGGCGGTAAGTGGTGAAAGCGTGTATGACGAAGTACACCCCTACAGGGTATGAAACTATTCGAATAGCCGCGTCCGCGGTAAAGGACTACTTGGTTGCCTATACAGTTCATAGACAAGTTAATGGGTACTAATAAAAGACTCAAGATAAGTGTGAGTACCGAGGATGGCCCTCTCGTAGGATGACGAGGGAGGATCCCCGGTGGAGTATTGTGTTGGTGAGTAGTGGACTTGTGTGCGAAAACTATTTTACTGGTGAAGTTCCGTAGGATAGCTTAGCCAAGAGTCAAAATTAGCTTGCTGCATTAACCCCACCACCTTCTTGAGAATAAGCATGTATAGTAGGTTCTGATGTAAGACTTGCTGAGTACCTTTGTACTCATGTTTGCTTAATTACTGTTTCTAGACGACAACACCGCCCCCTCCGATGGGTTCTACATAGACCTTGACGTCGACGAGTGACTAGCCACCCAGGTGGTGATCCTGGCCATGGAGGGCCCTATGTAGATAGACAGGCTTTGAGAAGCCTTCTTTCTTTCTAGAGTCTGTACTCAGACTAGTTGCTTCCGCATGTGCTTGTATGTTTGTATGACTTGAGTGTCGGGTCATGTGACCCCTATCTGTATGAACATGTTATGTATGGCTCTCTGGAGCCTTTAAATAAAGTACTTGAGTTGTAGAGTTTTGTTGTGATGCCATGTTGTATGTACTCACATCGGGCATATTGTGTGTATGATTGAAATGCTTGGTATGAGTGGGATCCGAAAAATCTAGTTGTTTATCCTTGCAGCCTTTCTTATGGGGAAATGTAGTCTAGTGCTCCTCGAGCCATAGTAGTCCGCTATAGCCTGGTTCACCGGAGTCCTGCTAGCCTAGCACTACTGTTCAGGACACTTGACTGGCCGGCATGTGTTTCACTTCGTTCCTATGTCTGTCCCTACGGGGAAATGTCACGCGGTGACTTCCGTAATCCTGCCTAGCCCGCTACAGCCCGGGTTCCCCGGAGTCCTATTAGCCCAGTGCTACAGCCCGGAATCACTCGTTGATGACTGACATGGTCGATGTGATTCATGTATGCCTGTCTCCATAGGTCTGTGCCGCTTTGGGTTCACGACTAGCCATGTCGGCCCGGGTTCTCTGTCATATGGATGCTAGCGACACTATCATATACGTGAGCCAAAAGGCGCAAACGGTCCCGGGCCAGGGTAAGGCGACACCCGTGGGATACTATGCGTGAGGCCGCAAAGTGATATGAGGTGTTACCGGCTAGATCGATGTGACTTGGAATCGGGGTCCTGACAGAGAGTGACTTCACCACTAGCCACATATATGACGTGTTGCCACAATTCCCATATGAGGAGAGCCACAAGCCCCACTACTTGAGTGAGATGAGTGACTCCACCATATGTGACTTTGAGTGCACCTATCTTGAGGGAGTGAGTGAACCACCACATAGAGAGAGTGAGGCCACTATGATTCCTAACGACTTAACCTCTACCTCTATTGTGTCTTCTCATTTGGTGCTAGGTCCCATATACAATGACGTGCCGATTCGAGACGACTTCGTCCTATCTATGGACAAGACGATGGCCATGGTGGAATATGATGCACCCCCCACATGGTTCCATCAAGATGATGATGACCACCCTTTGGTCTTACCCACCTCACCTACACCACCAGAGTGGAATGAAAACGGTAACATAGGTGACGGTGATGCTCTAGTCCCATTAGTGGACATTCTTGACATTGATTGCTTGCATGATGTTGATCCACCTAGTACCATGCTTCATGCTAGTATGATTTCCCCATGCGATGATTTACCCATTTACGATGAGTATGATGATTCTAATGTGGAGTCTATTAGTTGTGATGCCATGCTACATAGGATTTCTTGTGACAATTCTCTAGGGCACATCATGTTTGACAATCCGC
Organism: Triticum urartu; assembly: GCF_003073215.2. Classification (NCBI taxonomy): domain Eukaryota; kingdom Viridiplantae; phylum Streptophyta; class Magnoliopsida; order Poales; family Poaceae; genus Triticum; species Triticum urartu. The sequence continues at coordinate 280,034,030 of NC_053024.1, read as the reverse complement.
TTGACTTGTCATATGCTATGCATGAGATCAACAATATGTTATATTTGCAATCTCATCGTAGTGACTATGATTATGCCATTCAAATTAACCCAATTTGCACTTGTGGCATAGATGACAAGCCTATGGTTATTGGGATTTGTTTTTCTTGCGATGATATTGATATGCTCCCTTTGCATCATTTATCTCATATGCCATGCCATGACCACCTAGCATCGGATATGCATTGTTTTGGATGTTGTCCATTTTCTCCATATGATGTTTCCAATATTGCTCATGAGGAGACCCCCATAGTTTCCCCATACATGTTAGGAGATTTTGATTCGTCCCATTCATTGCATGATCCCAATACTTGTGTGCACAATATGCTCCCCATGAATAAAAATGCTATTGTTGTGCCTTATACTTGTATGCTCAATTTTTGTCCCCATCATGCTATACACAATAACTATTCTTTCATGATGGGACATGTTCTTGTACCATGCATCAAATTTCTTTGATCGATGCTTATCTTGTGCTAACTCTCACGTGCACATACACATCATGATGGATGATGTGTATGAGGGAGTCCTGGATTAGGGGGTCTCCGGACAGTCAGACTATATCCTTTGGCCGGACTGTTGGACTATAAAGATGCAAGATTGAAGACTTTGTCCCGTTTCCGGATGGGACTCTCCTTGGCATGGAAAGCAAGCTTGGCAATACGGATATGTAGATCTCCTCCCTTGTAACCGACTCTGTGTAACCCTAGCCCCCTCCGGTGTCTATATAAACCGGAGGGTTTAGTGCCTAGGACAACATACAATCATTCCATAGGCTAGCTTCTAGGGTTTAGCCTCTACGATCTCTTGGTAGATCAACTCTTGTAATACTCATATCATCAAGATCAATCAAGCAAGACTTAGGGTATTACCTCCATCGAGAGGTCCCGAACTTGGGTAAACATCGTGTCCCTTGCCTCCTATTACCATCCGCTTTAGACGCACAGTTCGGGACCCCCTTCCCGAAATCCACCGGTTTTGACACCGACAGTGTACATTTACCACACACACAATTTTTTTCATTTGTGTTTCTTTTGTGTAGGTACCCATGAATACTTGTCAACCTCGCAATCCCACGAGTTGACAAAACGAGCTCTAGAGAGCAATGATGACTTGGGATCCCATGGATTATCCTTCCCACTGCTCTCTTCGCGCAAAGATTTCATGCATTTCTTCTACATGGTCCTCACATGGTTATGCGTTATTGTCCATTACATATTATATGCCCATCTTGCCATGTTCACTTTGCATGATATGCTCATTACTATGCCTTTGCCATGTATTCGTGACCCATGCTTTGCATTAAACATGATGATTGATTCTCATACTTGTATGTGTATTTGCAAGCTTGGTGGAGATATTGCTTGTTATTGCCATGTTTGCTTTCTGCCCCATGTCTATGATAATACTATGATCTTGCTTTGTGTTCATGCTTGCGATATGTCATGTGCATTGTCTATGCCTATTATTTGCTCACATGACATGATTGCCAGGATTTCCTCTAGTATGTTGCATCTTTGCACTACTAGCTTGCACGACTTGATTACTATGATCGCTTGCCTTGTTGCATCACCGATGATTCATACTTGCTCATTCCATGCGGTTGATGACAACCATTTACATGCTTTCCACATGATTGTTATTGCATCTTATCATATATCTCCATGTGTTGCCACTCTCATGTTAGACGATTTGCCATGTATTGAGTGCAATAATGATTCTACTCTTGCTCATGAGATTGCCCCCATAGCATTCTCACATATATTTGGAGATTTTGACATATTTTCTTGTGAAGGATGCTTACCTTACCTCTTTGCACCACATTCCTCGTGCCATGAATATAGCCATTATTGCATCATATTATTCATGCACTTGTGCTTCTAATGGTTATGTGCAAGAGAAGAGAACCATCATGATGGATGATGTGTTTATCTACCATGCGCATACATTCTTTGCTTTCCTTTGTGCATGTGTAGGATACTTGGACCTTGTTTCGACTTCCACTTCACATGAGTTGACCATTCGAGCTCTAGAGAGCGAGCCTCATAAATTCGACCATGACTCGCTTCTACAACACCTTTCCTACCACTTCGGCATTGTGAAGAATGCACAAGGACACGCCTTCAATGTGACATCTTTCTTGAGCATGGATATTGTGGATCATACTACTTGTGTTGCTTGCACCATGAGACTTATTGTTCATCTTGGAGCACTTGATTGCGCACATGTTAGAGATCTTGCTTCGACTAGTCATTTTCACCGTTCCATGCATCATAATATATATGCCTTGTGTGTTGCATCCAATTCTTGGATTACTTGCTCCTCTCATATGTTTGGTTGCAACAATGTCATCACTTCACATATGCCATGTCCAATTGATTTCTACATGCTTGCCTTGATTGCCTCACACATGATGAACAATTTCTCTTTCCATTGTGTTGAGTGCCATACGATATTCACTACACCTCATGCACATTATGCTTGGATTGTCTTGCACTTGACCAATGTGTTTAGACACTTCGTTTTATTTGGTGTTGTGAATGTTTCCTATGCCTACCATAGACCTTTCATTGAGCAATTTGTGAATGCTTCCTGTGACTTTGAGGTAGATGCTTATTCTCTTGTTATGCTTGTCCCGATGATATCTTTGATTGTGCTCGATTGTACTCGACTGACATATTTGCATCACTACCTCACATTTACATGCTTGTCCCCGTGATATCTTTGATTGTACTCGATTGATATGCTTACATGCCATGTCACAATCCTTTGTCACACCATATGATTTGCATGATGATGACACTTGTTTGGTGACTCACCTCTTGGATGCTTGGTTTTGCACTAAAGCTAACCACATTTGTTTTTCCAAGTGTTTGTTGTCCTTACTCCTTTTGAAGGAATCACAAGATGGTGCGCCATTGGAAAGTGCCCATTTCAAGCTTCAAGATGACAAGTACTTGGTGAACGTCCACTTCTACACGATGAAGCTGTCAGAACCCCGATTCCAAGTCACATCGATCTAGCCGGTAACACCTCATATCACATTGCGGCCTCACGCACGGTATCCCCACGGGTGTCGCCTTACCATGGCCTGGGACCGTTTGCGCCTTTTGGCTCACGTATATGGTAGTGTCGCTAGCATCCATATGACAGAGAACCCGGGCCGACATGGCTAGTCATGAACCCGAAGCGGCACAGACTTATGGAGACAGGCATACATGAATCACATCGAGCATGTCGGTCATCAGCAAGTGAATCCGGGCAGTAGCACTAGGCTAACAGGACTCCGGGGAACCCGGGCTGTAGCAGGCTAGGCAGGACTCCGGAAGTCACCGCGTGACATTTCCCCGAAGGGACAGACATAGGAACAAAGTGAAACACATGCCGGCCAGTCAAGTGTCCTGAGCAGTAGTGCTGGGCTAGCAGGACTCCGGTGAACCGGGCTGTAGCGGACTACTATGGATCGAGGAGCACTAGACTACATTTCCCCATAAGAAAGGCTGCCAAGGATAAACACCTAGATTGTCGGATCCCACACATACCAAGCATTTCAATCATACACACACTATGCTCGATATGTGCAAATACAACATGGCATCACAACAAAACTCTACAACTCAAGTACTTTATTTAAAGGCTCCAGAGAGCCATACATAACATGTTCATACAGGTAGGGGTCACATGACCCGACACTCAAGTCATAAAAGCATACAAGCACATGCGGAAGCAAATAGTCTGAGTACAGACACTAGAAAGAAAGAAGGCTTCTCGAAGCCTGTCTATCTACATAGGGCCCTCCATGGCCAGGATCACCACCTGGGTGGCAAGTCACTCATCGACGTCGAGATCTACATAAAACCAATCGGAGGGGGCGGTGTTGTCGTCTGAAAAAAGTAATTAAGCAAACATGAGTACAAAGGTACTCAGCAAGTCTTACATCAGAACCTACTATACATGCTCATTCTCAAGAAGGTGGTGGAGTTATTGCAGCAAGCCAGCTTTGACTCTTGGCTAAGCTATCCTACGGGACACCACTAGTAAAATAGTTTTCGCACACGAGTCCACTAATCACCAACACAATACTCCACCGGGGATCCTCCCTCGTCATCCTACGAGAGGGCCATCCTCGGTACTCACACTTATCTTGAGTCTTTTAGTGGTAACCATTAACTTGTCTATGAACTGTATAGTAAACCAAGTAGTCCTTTACCGCGGATGCGGCTATTCGAATAGTTTTATACCCTGCAGGGGTGTACTTCGTCACACATGTTTCCTCCACTTAGCGTCTGCACACGACATGTGCTCGGAAAACTTCAAGCGAAAGCCGACGTGGGTGTAGACCACGACCTGACTAACCTCACAAGTCTCTAGTCCAGGTTTATCGCCTATTCAGGTTCCATCCACGAGGAAATCCGGCCGGGGTGTCCTCAAAGGCCCCAAACGATGTGTACAGGGTCCCGAGATGCCAAACGGGCGCCCGGCATACCCGGCCACAGTGTATCTACCGCATCATAGCCCACTCCTAGGGTCAGCGCTATGCACGGCCGCCAACACATAACCTACAAACACCAGAAACTAGTTGCAACTCCTGGACAGAGGACGAGAGGGGTCATAAGTCGAGCGGGGTCATATTTCAGGGCCCAATGTGTGGTAGTACCTGAATCTTAAATCACGCATACAGATCTCAGTTCTTATGGACGACCTCAATGAAACAACCCACCATGTACTCCTACATGGCCTCTCATCGATACCTTTACCAAATCATGTTCAACACATCCCTCACCTTACCGACATAATCATTTCACTCTAGTCCATCACCCAGATGAACCAGACCTGACACAACTCTAAGCATAGCAGGCATAGCAAGGTAGGAAACACATACATGGCTCAATCAACACCTACACATGCTAGTGGGTTTCATCTAGTTACTGTGGCAATGACAGGTCATGCAGAGGATAAGGGTTCAACTACCGTAGCACACAGCAGTTTGAAACGTTATTGTCTTAATGCAGTAAATGAGAGCAGAGGCGAGAACATGGGATTGCATCGATATGATCAATGGGGCTGCTTGCCTGATGGAGTGGTAGTAGGGTACTGCCCTTCAGTTGGATACTCGGAGATATCCTCGGAGGCAGGACCTACCACGAAGGACACACAGAACATAATCAACACATGACAATATGCAACAATATGATGCATGCTATGACATGGCAAAATGATGTGTCCTGCCTAATGCAATGTGAAACAAGTTGAAATGGGTCCATTTGAACCAAAGATTCAAATGGAAGTTAAAGTTCCTATGCATAATAAGTGTGTTAGCTTATTTCACCTAAACAGCAAGGTTAAAGTGGTTTTTCATGCATGAAACCATTACATATGGATAGATTGAATTCTTCTGATCATTTTTCATATATAATTTGTTTGATTTGGAGCTATGGTTGATTTTCTATGATTTTTAGAAGTTTTGGCTATTTTTTGGATTTTCCTATATAAAAATAAATCCATAAAATGAATAATTGCGTCAGCACTGCGTCACTGTGACGTCAGCGAGTCAAAGGCGCCAGGGCCAGTCAAACCTGACTGGTGGGCCCTGTCTGTCAGTGTCTCAGCTAACTAACAGAATTAAGTTAATACTAACTAACTGTCAGTGGGGCCTGGGCCCACATGTCAGTGACCTAAACTAACTAAAATTAGTTAGAACTATTCCTAAACTATTTAACAGGTCGACCCCACATGTCAAAGGCTCAGGGGGAAAGTCAACTTGGGCACACACGGGTCAGACGTGGTCAACTCGCCGGTCAGCGGGTCAAAGCCTGCCGGCGTTTAGCCGCCGGCGAGGCCAGACGCGGCGGCGTGCTACGGGATTTGCCCACAGGGCACCATTTGCTGCGCGGAGAGCAGCTACGGGCAGCTGGTGCTCGCCTGCATCTCGCCGTGGTGATGGCTTGGCCGGGGAGTGGCCGGAGCATCACCGGCGACGAGCTTGGCGGAGGCCGAAGCTCGGGTCAGCTCGTGCGCGTGGCTGCAGTGGCCTAGGCGGCGTGGCGCTAGCACCTACAGCATCTACGCGATGCGGTGAGCACGCTGGACGTGCCAGCGGGACCGCTAAGCGGCCGGAGCTACGTCGATGATGAGCTCAGGCGGCGGTGCGTTCGGACGGAAAAGGCACGGTGGCTACAGAGCTCTAGCGACGAAGCGGAGAGAATGGGGAGGAGTAGTAGCTCACTGGGAAGCCGCAGAGACGGTCAGCGTGCTCGGGGATGGCTCGGTGCGGTCGGAACAGCGACGGCGATCTCGGCAGCCCAAGGTTGAAGACGACGGCGGCGGGGACGATGCAAGGGCTCCAGCGTCGTGCGGCTTGGCTAGTCGACGTAGTCGACGACGGCGAACCGTCCGGACACGGTGAGAGGGCGCGGGGACGGCGTTGGATGTGGCTGCGGCGAGCGGCGGCGACGGTGACATCTCGGGTGACGTCGGGGAGGGCGAGAGAGAGGAGCCAGAGGGGAGAGCGAGTGTCTGCGAGGTCGGGGAGAGAGAGGGGGTTCGTCCCACGTCGACAGCTCGACGAGGGGAGTGGCGAGGCGGCGGGCAACTACATGGCACGCATGCTGTGCTCGCCATCGAGCAGCTGCTTGCCTGCCTGGCCAAGCCAAGCAGCTCGCTGGAGTGGTGGGTGGGCTGGGCCAGCAGGTGGGCCTGCTGGGTGGCGCCAGGTAAGCCTTTCTCTTTCTCTCTTTCCTGTTTTGTTTTCTTTTTCTATTTTTCTGTAACTTTAGGGCAAAATACTTAGGCACTTACTAAAATCCTGAAAATAATTGTGGGCTCTGTTGGGATTATTCCTAACAGCCCTCACTTAAATCCAGAATTATTTGGGCATTTAAAATATTTTATAGCATTTAAATGCCCAAATTGAAATACTTATGATTTAATTCAAAGAATCCAGAATGTCCTAGAAAAGAGTGCACCATTTTTGCCAGGGGTTTTAACCCAATCCAGAAATGATGAACATTTTGTGAAGGGCATTTTGGGTTCATTGAAAATAATTTTAGTAAACCCTAGTTGTTTCCAGGGGGTGATGGGGGTTCTGTCATCCCCATTTCAAGTTTCTGTAAAAGTAGACATGATGCAACACTCTAATGCATGAACCAACTAGGGTGTGATAGAAGCCGTCTCTTTCCCATGGTGATTTGGTTTTCGATCTGAGGTCGGATCTTTCCCAAGGGAGGGGAGATGATGCGGAGCATCCCATGGACATCACCATGTCAAGAGTCCATTTGGCAAGTGACACGTGCGACCTCTACTTCACATACACAAAGGTGAATCATCTCCTTTACACGTGCTCACTTGACCCCTTCGAGGATGGTATACTACTTGACACCCCTCTCATGTGCATGCATAGGTATTGTCGGAACACTACGGACAAGGAGGAGGAGTGCAAGCGCCAAGGAACAACTACACCATCCACAAGGGAAGCATGGAAGCGATGACGGAAGAAGACAGAGAGAGCTCCCAGGACCCGGACATCTGGCCCTGGCCCGGACATCCGGCCCCTGAAGATGTCAACAACAATAGCAGACCTGTAGCCGAAGTGCTACATGCCCCGAACATCCGGCATCAGCCCTGGACATCCGGCGCCTCGCCAACACCCAGACATCCGGCCTCGTCCCCGGAAATCCGGACAAGCCATTCCAGAGAGCACCGTGACCAGCTCCGTTAGCCCGGACATCTGGCCTGCTAGCCCAGATATCCGGCCCGACGCCCGGACTTCTAGCCCTCCCTGCCTGCGTGCAGTGCTTCTGGGACGAGGCCCATGTACCCCTTCGCCCCTTAGACTATATATACTTCCCCTCCACCTAGGTTTTAGGGTTAGCAAAGTAGTATCTCATTTAGAGATAGAGCTTTGCTCATCCATTACAGATCTACTCCAAGAGAGAGACCGCGGCCCCTCTTCAGAGAAGATCCACCTTGGATTCAAGACCCCCTTGTGGGAAGATCCTTCTAGGATTCAAGCCCCCATATCCTTTGGATTTGGGATGAACTCTACCATCAAGACCTCCTCAAGGAGATGAACCTTACCTTGTATCTTTCCCTTTGTTGTTCATGTACCTTGTGGATCTTGTGTGTTTGATTGTCTAGTGGATGTGTGATTGGACTTGTTCTTGAGTGTTTCCCCTTGTGTTTTCTCTCCGTTCTGCCCCATGTTCTTCTTGTTCTTCGCGGGGTCCTCTCCTTTCATGAAAGATCGGATGTATAGGGTTCCACCCTACATCAATTCCACATCAAAAATTCTGTTTTTATCATTTACCTACTCGAGGACAAGTAGGAATTAAGCTTGGGGATGCTTGATACATCTCCAACGTATCTATAATTTTTGATTGTTCCATGCTATTATATTATCTATCTTGGATGTTTTATATGCATTTATATGCTATTTTATATGATTTTTGGGACTAACCTATTAACCTAGAGCCCAGTGCCCATTTCTCTTTTTCCTTGTTTTGGAGTTTTACAGAAGAGGAATATCAAACGGAGTCCTATTGACCTGAAACTTTACGAGATTGTTTTTGGACCAAAAGAAGCCCCCAAAGAAAAATAGTTGGGCCAGAAGAGCCACGAGGCCTCCACAAGGGTGGAGGGCACGCCCTACCCCTTGGGCACGCCCTGTGACCTTGTGGGCCCCTCATGGACTCCCCTGACTTGTTCTCAACGCCAACACCTCTTATATATACCCAAACCTCCAGAACAAAACCTAGATCAGGAGTTCCGCGGCAAGCCTCTATAGCCACCAAAAACCAATCGGGTCCCTTTTCCGGCACCCTACCGGAGGGGGAAATCATCACAGGTGGCCATCTTCATCATCCCGACACTCTCCATGACGTGGAGGGAGTAGTTCACCCTCGGGGTTGAGGGTATGTACCATTAGCTATGTGTTTGATCTCTTTCTCTCTCTCTCTCTCTCTCTCTCTCTCTCGTGTTCTTGATTTGGCACGATCTTGATGTATTGCGAGCTTTGCTATTATAGCTAGATCTCATGATGTTTCTCCCCCTCTACCTTCTTGTAATGGATTTAGTTTTCCCTTCGAAGTTATCTTATTGGATTGAGTCTTTAAGGATTTGAGAACACTTGATGTATGTCTTGCATGTGCTTATCTGTGGTGATAATCTATCCCTAATAATAAAGCACAGATTGAATTTGTCGGGTTCACCGTCACAATACGCTTCTTACCGTGAATTTACGCTTTCAGATTTTTTTCACCTATATTATTTTCTACATCCGAGGTGGTACTATTTTATCTGCGTATCTTTATCAAAATCAAAATAGATCGCATGAAGCGTCCTGGTGGGCTTCATTGTCTGTGTGCAGACGCATGTTTGACCCAATCCAAGAGTCCAGCAAAAATCACACCCAGCTAGTATAGGAAACACCCCTAAAAAAGTTAGGATAGGAAATTGTGTCTGGTACAAACTCATAGATCGATGCACATATCAATCGCCCCTAAAAACCAGGAGCCCGCCGCCCCTCCCAATCACGTCGGCGCCGCTATAGGGGCTCTCTGTTCCTGAACTCGACATCTTCATCTATGCCGTGCAGTATCTCGGAGGAGGTTTCTGGCTCATCAGCTCCATAGACGATGATCGTCGACAACGATGGAGAGATCACCATGCAGTCATGGTCGTCGATTGCAAGAAGCGCGTCGACATCACGGCAATGCCCGTCCGTCCAAGTGACTCGACAGCTAAGAGAGCAGAGAGCGGAGAGGTGGGGAGCTAACCATGGGTGTTGTAGGAGAGCCGACCATGGGTGCATCGGCATGCGTCAGCGGCTGCGTGGAGAGTTCCTTGATGATCCCGAGCATGAATGTGCCAGAAAAGCTCCCGCTTGACGCTGGCAGCGGAACGCCGAGGAGTGCGCCGCTAATGCTGGTGTGTAGTGTACATACACAAACCTGTGCAGTAGCAGCGCAAAGGGGACGTGAGTTGGTGTCTGGTGTTGGTAGATGAGTTCGGCAACATGATGATGATCATCACACACTTGGACGCCGCCGGTGAGACGCTCTAGCTCCGTGTTGCTGTCTTTCTGTACGTACCGATCAATGCGTGTGTAAAGACAGGTACATCTCCATCTACTGATCGCTTTCCATGACGTTGTGCCTCCTTTTGCTAGCACGTAAGTGACCTCTACTCAATCCTCAATATCCTGTATGAAACAAGAATTTTTTCTGTACATCCCTTGAATTTTCTCTTCCTATAAATTAATTTGATTTTCTAAAGGACAATAAAAATTCCATCTGAATCCATGCAAGCAACGAGTCTATGTACTATAAGTTTTCTCAATTTCTTTTGTTCTTTCTCCCTATTTTAGTTTTATTTTTCATCACCTTATTTGAACTTTTTTAGGTCAACGACAATTTCACGAAAAGATCACTAGAAACCGACTAAACTTCCAATAGTTCACTGGTCTTCGTTTTGCTCAGTTATATTTATTTTATGCTTACAACCGAACTAGATGACTTGATTATGGTGAAGGGTCAGAGCATGCAGTCTTCTAGACTACATAAGTTATACATGAACGATAAGATATGGTCTCATGCTTAAATTTACTTTTTATTATAGTCAGCAAGGTCCAATGTTGTTGTAGTATCCATCAAATATGAAGAGTTAAGTCTATATATATTGCATGAAGTAGCTATATACATACTATAGAACAGGCGCTAGCTACCAATATGCATGTCTATATTTTATGTTTGCCTTCTAAAAAGGAGGAAGTAACTATTTGAAACATCATATGTAGTGCAATATTCTATACTGATATAACTTATTACAAGCATCTTATATGCACGCATGATTATATTTAACACGAACATAAGAAATATCTTGAATTTTCATGGTTGCAGATAGAACAAAACATACCAAATAAACTATAATCTAATTAATCTTTTATTTTGTGCCTAGAATACCTCATCTGTTACTGAAAGATAATAACCGCAGAATCTGTTGTTCTAGCCTGAATTAAAATAAGTAAATAATACATTACAAATATTTCAAATATGATAGTCTTCTTTTTTAAGGAAAAGGAGATTGGGATGGGTGAGGAAGGAGAGCAGATAGATTGGCCATTTTTAAGAGAGAGTGGGGCTGCTCTTCATGGTTCATTTATGGTAGAAATTGGATCATTGCTTGGGGCTGATGTGCTGGTTGATTTACATATGTGTACAAGCTCCAATGTGGTTCATGCATATGGTGAATAGTGAGCTCCAATCGAATGTTGTGAAGAAGTGGACATTGTCACCTGGAGATAGCGGTGGTAGCTGCATTTTTTCCCAAACGTTGATGTCCTTCAACCATTACACTACATGAGTTGTTTTCTGAAAGAGATCCCTTTCTGAATTATTAGTTCAAAAAAACAAGTACAATTCATCTAGCAACATACTACCAAATGGACACAGCTAAGCAGGTTAATCAAACAATCTTACAGGAATCTGCTACTTTTGAAGATAACTTACATGATTTTGGATATTGCTACCCTGTTCTCTCCGAGTTCACTGACCTTCTGCATGGGAGGCGTAGTCTTTCATTTATGGCAACTGGATCAACAACCATGCCGGTGGTATGCAGAAAAGTATGTTAGATCCATAGACTAATATTTTTGTTTGGTCTATGCATTTACTTGTGTCTCGTGTTTCTTAAGAATATTGCCTGATATGTGACTAATAAGTGAAGATATTGCATCTGTAGTTGTCTATAGCTACATAAAGGATGACTAGCCATTGACAAGCACGATAATGTTTTTATTTCATCTTCCAGGCAATCAAGGTTAGACAAATATCTTCATGTTTATTTGAATGAAAGGAAATTTGTGGACAGTGTGACTCCATTCATAAACTAGAGCCTAGTAGCATGTTCACCTAGATGGTTATATTTTCTTCTTAGAATAATTTACTGAAGGAAATATGCCCCAGAGGTAATAATAAAGTTATTATTTATTTCCTTATATCATGATAAATGTTTATTATTCATGCTAGAATTGTATTAACTGGAAACATAATACATGTGTGAATACATAGACAAACAGAGTGTCACTATGCCTCTACTTGACTAGCTCATTAATCAAAGATGGTTATGTTTCCTAACCATGAACAAAGAGTTGTTATTTGATTAACAAGGTCACATCATTAGTTGAATGATCTGATTGACTTGACCCATTCCATTAGCTTAGCACCCGATCGTTTAGTATGTTGCTATTGCTTTCTTCATGACTTATACATGTTCCTATAACCATGAGATTATGCAACTCCCGTCTGCCGAAGGAACATTTTGGGTGCTACCAAACGTCACAACGTAACTGGGTGATTATAAAGGAGTACTGTAGATGTCTCCAAAGGTAGATGTTGGGTTGGCGTATTTCGAGATTAGGATTTGTCACTCCGATTGTCGGAGAGGTATCTCTGGGCCCTCTCGGTAATGCACATCACATAAGCCTTGCAAGCACTACAACTAATATGTTAATTGTGAGATGATGTATTACGGAATGAGTAAAGAGACTTGCCGGTAACGAGATTGAACTAGGTATTGGATACCAATGATCGAATCTCGGGCAAGTAACATACCGATGACAAAGGGAACAACGTATGTTGTCATGCGGTCTGACCGATAAAGATCTTCATAGAATATGTAGGAGCCAATATGGGCATCCCGGTCCCGCTATTGGTTATTGACCAGAGATGTGTCTCGGTCATGTCTACATTGTTCTCGAACCGTAGGGTCCGCACGCTTAACGTTACGACGAAAGTTATTATGAGTTTATGAATTTTGATGTACCGAAGTTAGTTCGGAGTCCCGGATGTGATCACGGACATGATGAGGAGTCTCGAAATGGTTGAGACATAAAGATTGATATATTGGAAGCCTATATTTGGATATCGGAAGTGTTCCGGGTGAAATCGGGATTTTACCGGAGTACCGGGAGGTTACCGGAACCCCCCGGGAGCCATATGGGCCTTAATGGGCTTTAGTGGAAAGGAGAAAGGGGCAGCCCAAGGTGGCCGCGCGCCTCCCCCCTCCCCTAGTCCTATTAGGACTAGGAGAGGTGGCCGGCCCCCCTCTCTCTCTTTCCCCCTCGGGGAATCCTAGTCCAACTAGGATTGGGGGGGGGAGTCCTACTCCCGGTAGGAGTAGGACTCCTCCTGCGCCCTCCTCCTGGCCGGCGGCCCCCTCCCCCTTGGCTCCTTTATATACGGAGGCAGGGGGCACCTCTAGACACACAAGTTGATCATTGAGATCGTTCCTTAGCCGTGTGCGGTGCCCCCTGCCACCATATTCCACCTCGATCATATCGTTGTAGTGCTTAGGCGAAGCGCTGCATCGGTAGAACATGAAGATCGTCACCACGCCGTCGTGCTGACGGAACTCTTCCCCGACGCTTTGCTGGATCGGAGCCCGGGGATCGTCATCGAGCTGTACGTGTGCTAAGAACTCGGAGGTGCCGGAGTAACGGTGGTTGGATCGGTCGGATCGGGAAGAAGACGTATGACTACTTCCTCTACGTTGAGTCAACGCTTCCGTTGCGATCTACAAGGGTACGTAGATCCTACTCTCCCCTCGTTGCTATGCATCACCATGATCTTGCGTGTGTGTAGGAAATTTTTTGAAATTACTACGTTCCCCAACAGTGGTATCAGAGCCTAGGTTTTATGGTTTGATGTTATTTGCATGAGTAGAACACAAGTGAGTTGTGGACGATATAAGTCATACTGCCTACCAACATGTCATACTTTGGTTCGGCGGTATTGTTGGACGAGACGACCCGGACCAACATTACGCGTACGCTTATGCGAGACCGGTTCCCCCGACGTGCTTTGCACACAGGTGGCTTGCGGGCGACTGTCTCTCCAACTTTAGTTGAACCAAGTATGGCTACGCCCGGTCCTTGCGAAGGTTAAAACAGAGTCTATTTGACAAACTATCATTGTGGTTTTGATGCGTAGGTCAGATTGGTTCTTGCTTAAGCCCGTAGCAGCCACGTAAAACTTGCAACAACAAAGTAGAGGACGTCTAACTTGTTTTTGCAGGGCATGTTGTGATGTGATATGGTCAAGGCATGATGATGATTTTATTGTATGAGATGATCATGTTTTGTAACCGAGTTATCGGCAACTGGCAGGAGCCATATGGTTGTCGCTTTATTGTATGCAATGCAATCGCGATGTAATGCTCTACTTTATTACTAAGCGGTAGTGATAGTCATGGAAGCATAAGATTGGCGAGACGACAACGATGCTACGATGGAGATCAAGGTGTCGCGCTGGTGACGATGGTGATCACAACGGTGCTTCGGAGATGGAGATCACAAGCACAAGATGATGATGGCCATATCATATCACTTATATTGATTGCATGTGATGTTTATCTTTTTATGCATCTTATCTTGCTTTGATTGACGGTAGCATTATAAGATGATATCTCACTAAATTATCAAGAAGTGTTCTCCCTGAGTATGCACCGTTGCGAAAGTTCTTCGTGCTGAGACACCACGTGATGATCGGGTGTGATAGGCTCTACGTTCAAATACAACGGGTGCAAAACAGTTGCACACGCGGAATACTTAGGTTATACTTGACGAGCCAAGCATATACAGATATGGCCTCGGAACACGGAGACCGAAAGGTCGAGCGTGAATCATATAGTAGATATGATCAACATAATGATGTTCACCGATGAAACTACTCCATCTCACGTGATGATCGGACATGGTTTAGTTGATTTGGATCACGTAATCACTTAAGAGGATTAGAGGGATGTCTATCTAAGTGGGAGTTCTTAAGTAATATGATTAATTGAACTTAAATTTATCATGAACTTAGTACCTGATAGTATCTTGCTTGTTTATGTTGATTGTAGATAGATGGCTCGTGCTGTTGTTCCGTTGAATTTTAATGCGTTCCTTGAGAAAGCAAAGTTGAAAGATGATGGTAGCAATTACACGGACTGGGTCCGTAACTTGAGGATTATCCTCATTGCTGCACAGAAGAATTACGTCCTGGAAGCACCGTTGGGTGCCAGGCCTGCTGCTGGAGCAACGCCAGATGTTATGAACGTCTGGCAGAGCAAAGCTGATGACTACTCGATAGTTCAGTGTGCCATGCTTTACGGCTTAGAATCGGGACTTCAACGACGTTTTGAACGTCATGGAGCATATGAGATGTTCTAGGAGTTGAAGTTAATATTTCAAGCAAATGCCCGGATTGAGAGATATGAAGTCTCCAATAAGTTCTATAGTTGTAAGATGGAGGAGAACAGTTCTGTCAGTGAGCATATACTCAAAATGTCTGGGTATAATAATCACTTGATTCAATTGGGAGTTAATCTTCCAGATGATTGCGTCATTGACAGAATTCTCCAATCACTGCCACCAAGCTACAAGAGCTTCGTGATGAACTATAATATGCAAGGGATGAACAAGACAATTCCCGAGCTCTTCGCAATGCTGAAAGCTGCGGAGGTAGAAATCAAGAAGGAGCATCAAGTGTTGATGGTCAACAAGACCACTAGTTTCAAGAAAAAGGGCAAAGGGAAGAAGAAGGGGAACTTCAAGAAGAACGGCAAGCAAGTTGCTGATCAAGAGAAGAAACCCAAGTCTGGACCTAAGCCTGAAACTGAGTGCTTCTACTGCAAGCAGACTGGACACTGGAAGCGGAACTACCCCAAGTATTTGGCGGATAAGAAGGATGGCAAGGTGAACAAAGGTATATGTGATATACATGTTATTGATGTGTACCTTACTAATGCTCGCAGTAGCACCTGGGTATTTGATACTGGTTCTGTTGCTAATATTTGAAACTCGAAACAGGGACTACGGATTAAGCGAAGATTAGCTAAGGACGAGGTGACGATGCGCGTGGGAAACGGTTCCAAAGTCGATGTGATCGCGGTCGGCACGCTACCTCTACATCTACCTTCGGGATTAATATTAGACCCAAATAATTGTTATTTGGTGCCAGCGTTGAGCATGAACATTATATCTGGATCTTGTTTGATGCGAGACGGTTATTCATTTAAATCAGAGAATAATGGTTGTTCTATTTATATGAGTAATATCTTTTATGGTCACGCACCCTTGAAGAGTGGTCTATTTTTATTAAATCTCGAGAGTAATGATACACATATTCATAATGTTGAAGCCAAAAGATGTAGAGTTGATAATGATGGTGCAACGTATTTGTGGCACTGTCGTTTAGGTCATATCGGTGTAAAGCGCATGAAGAAACTCCATGCTGATGGACTTTTGGAACCACTTGATTATGAATCACTTGGTACTTGCGAACCGTGCCTCATGGGCAAGATGACTAAAACACCGTTCTCCAGAACTATGGAGAGAGCAACAGATTTGTTGGAAATCATACATACAGATGTATGTGGTCCAATGAATATTGAGGCTCGTGGCGGATATCGTTATTTTCTCACCTTCACAGATGATTTAAGCAGATATGGGTATATCTACTTAATGAAACATAAGTCTGAAACATTTGAAAAGTTCAAAGAATTTCAGAGTGAAGTGGAAAATCATCGTAACAAGAAAATAAAGTTTCTACGATCTGATCGTGGAGGAGAATATTTGAGTTACGAGTTTGGTGTACATTTGAAAAATTGTGGAATAGTTTCGCAACTCACGCCACCCAGAACACCACAACGTAATGGTGTGTCCGAACGTCGTAATCGTACTTTACTAGATATGGTGCGATCTATGATGTCTCTTACTGATTTACCGCTATCTTTTTGGGGATATGCTCTAGAGACGGCCGCATTCACGTTAAATAGGGCACCATCAAAATCCATTGAGACGACGCCTTATGAACTGTGGTTTGGCAAGAAACCAAAGTTGTCGTTTCTGAAAGTTTGGGGTTGCGATGCTTATGTGAAAAAGCTTCAACCTGATAAGCTCGAACCCAAATCGGAGAAATGTGTCTTCATAGGATATCCAAAGGAAACTATTGGATACACCTTCTATCACAGATCCGAAGGCAAGACTTTTGTTGCTAAGTTCGGAAACTTTCTGGAGAAGGAGTTTCTCTCGAAAGAAGTGAGTGGGAGGAAAGTAGAACTTGACAAGGTAACTGTACCTACTCCTTTATTGGAAAGTAGTACATCACAGAAAACTGTTTCTGCGACACCTACACCAATAAGTGAGGAAGCTAATGATGATGATCATGAAACTTTAGATCAAGATACTACTGAACCTCGTAGATCAACCAGAGTGAGATCCGCACCAGAGTGGTACGGTAATCCTGTTCTGGAGGTCCTGCTACTAGATCATGATGAACCTACGAACTATGAAGAAGCGATGGTGAGCCTAGATTCCGCAAAATGGCTTGAAGCCATGAAATCTGAGATGGGATCAATGTATGAGAACAAAGTATGGACTTTGGATCCAAGATGAAGACTGACGCTGATGGTAATATTACTGTCTACAAAGCTCGACTTGTCGCAAAAGGTTTTCGACAAGTTCAAGGGGTTGACTACGATGAGACATTCTCACCCGTAGCGATGCTTAAGTCTGTCAGAATCATGTTAGCAATTGCTGCATTTTATGATTATGAAATTTGGCAGATGGATGTCAAAACTTCATTCCTGAATGGATTTCTGGAAGAAGAGTTGTATATGATGCAACCAGAAGGTTTTGTTGATCCAAAGGGAGCTAACGTGTGCAAGCTCCAGCGATCCATTTATGGACTGGTGCAAGCCTCTCGGAGTTGGAATAAACGCTTTGATAGTGTGATCAAAGCATTTGGTTTTATACAGACTTTTGGAGAAGCCTATATTTACAAGAAAGTGAGTGGGAGCTCTGTAGCATTTCTGATATTATATGTGGATGACATATTACTGATTGGAAATAATATAGAATTTCTGGATAGCATAAAGGGATACTTGAATAAGAGTTTTTCAATGAAAGACCTCGGTGAAGCTGCTTACATATTGGGCATTAAGATCTATAGAGATAGATCGAGACGCTTAATTGGACTTTCACAAAGCACATACCTTGACAAAGTTTTGTAAAAGTTCAAAATGGATCAAGCAAAGAAAGGGTTCTTGCCTGTGTTACAAGGTGTGAGATTGAGTAAGACTCAAAGCCCGACTACTGAAGAAGATAGAGAGAAAATGAAAGATGTTCCCTATGCTTCAGCCATAGGCTCTATCATGTATGCAATGTTGTGTACCAGACCTGATGTGTGCCTTGCTATAAGTCTGGCAGGGAGGTACCAAAGTAATCCAGGAGTGGATCACTGGACAGCGGTCAAGAACATCCTGAAATACCTCAAAAGGACCAAGGATATGTTTCTCATATATGGAGGTGACAAAGAGCTCATCATAAAAGGTTACGTTGATGCAAGCTTTGACACTAATCCGGATGATTCTAAATCACAAACCGGATACGTGTTTACATTAAACAGTGGAGCTGTCAGTTGGTGCAGTTCGAAAAAAAGCGTCATAGAGGGATCTACATGTGAAGCGGAGTACATAGCTGCTTCGGAAGCAGCAAATGAAGGAGTCTGGATGAAGGAGTTCATATCCGATCTAGGTGTCATACCTAGTGCATCGGGTCCAATGAAAATCTTTTGTACCAATACTGGTGCAATTGCCTTGGCAAAGGAATCCAGATTTCACAAAAGGACCAAGCACATCAAGAGACGCTTCCATTCCATCCGGGATCTAGTCCAGGTGGGAGACATAGAGATTTGCAAGATACATACGGATCTGAATGTTGCAGACCCGTTGACTAAGCCTCTTCCACGAGCAAAACATGATCAACACCAAGACTCCATGGGTGTAAGAATCATTACTGTGTAATCTAGATTATTGACTCTAGTGCAAGTGGGAGACTGAAGGAAATATGCCCTAGAGGCAATAATAAAGTTATTATTTATTTCCTTATATCATGATAAATGTTTATTATTCATGCTAGAATTGTATTAACCGGAAACATAATACATGTGTGAATACATAGACAAACAGAGTGTCACTAGTATGCCTCTACTTGACTAGCCCGTTAATCAAAGATGGTTATGTTTCCTAACCATGAACAAAGAATTGTTATTTGATTAACAAGGTCACATCATTAGTTGAATGATCTGATTGACTTGACCCATTCCATTAGCTTAGCACCCGATCGTTTAGTATGTTGCTATTGCTTTCTTCATGACTTATACATGTTCCTATAACTATGAGATTATGCAACTCCCGTCTGCCGGAGGAACACTTTGGGTGCTACCAAACATCACAACGTAACTGGGTGATTATAAAGGAGTACTACAGGTGTCTCCAAAGGTAGATGTTGGGTTGGCGTATTTCGAGATTAGGATTTGTCACTCCGATTGTCGGAGAGGTATCTCTGGGCCCTCTCGGTAATGCACATCACATAAGCCTTGCAAGCACTGCAACTAATATGTTAGTTGTGAGATGATGTATTACGGAACGAGTAAAGAGACTTGCCAGTAACGAGATTGAACTAGGTATTGGATACCGACGATCGAATCTCGGGCAAGTAACATACCGATGACAAAGGGAACAACGTATGTTGTCATGCGGTCTGACCGATAAAGATCTTCATAGAATATGTAGGAGCCAATATGGGCATACAGGTCCCGCTATTGGTTATTGACCAGAGACGTGTCTCGGTCATGTCTACATTGTTCTCGAACCGTAGGGTCCGCACGCTTAACGTTACGATGACAGTTATTATGAGTTTATGAATTTTGATGTACCGAAGTTAGTTCAGAGTCCCGGATGTGATCACGGACATGACGAGGAGTCTCGAAATGGTCGAGACATAAATATTGATATATTGGAAGCCTATATTTGGATATCGAAAGTGTTCCGGGTGAAATCGGGATTTTACCGGAGTACCGGGAGGTTACCGGAACCCCCCGGGAGCCATATGGGCCTTAATGGGCTTTAGTGGAAAGGAGAAAGGGGCAGCCCAAGGTGGCCGCGCGCCTCCCGCCTCCCCTAGTCCTATTAGGACTAGGAGAGGTGGCCGGCCCCCCTCTCTCTCTTTCCCCCTCGGGGAATCCTAGTCCAACTAGGATTGGGGGGGGGGGAGTCCTACTCCCGGTAGGAGTAGGACTCCTCCTGCGCCCTCCTCCTGGCCGGCGGCCCCCTCCCCCTTGGCTCCTTTATATACGGAGGCAGGGGGCACCTCTAGACACACAAGTTGATCATTGAGATCGTTCCTTAGCCGTGTGCGGTGCCCCTGCCACCATATTCCACCTCGATCATATCATTGTAGTGCTTAGGCGAAGCCCTGCATCGGTAGAACATCAAGATCGTCACCACGCCGTCGTGCTGACGGAACTCTTCCCCGACGCTTTGCTGGATCTGAGCCCGGGGATCGTCATCGAGCTGTACGTGTGCTAAGAACTCGGAGGTGCTGGAGTAACGGTGCTTGGATCAGTCGGATCGGGAAGAAGACGTACGACTACTTCCTCTACGTTGAGTCAATGCTTCCGTTGCGATCTACAAGGGTACGTAGATCATACTCTCCCCTCGTTGCTATGCATCACCATGATCTTGCGTGTGCGTAGGATTTTTTTTGAAATTACTACGTTCCCCAACATTTACCATGTGAGAATTAGTCTATGCCTTAGAATTATAATTATTTATGTGGCATTGCCTCATAAAGATTTACATTGCAGTCTTGCTAAGTTTCAGTTGACTTAATCTCAGTCGATGCTATATCCGTGAGATCTTGCATTGATATTCGTGAAAAAAATATGTGTTTTTTCTCTCTCTTGCATGTTATGTCACTTGACCAAAACTTGGTTAAATCTCAATCGACTTAGACCTAGCCACACCCTTTTGTTATCTAACAATCGTACACCAACCAATGGCGAGATGGTCCAAATCTGCACACATTCAACACTCATTGTGATAAGTGGTTAAATACATAATTCTTTTATCTCGTTGCAACGAACGAGTCCTTTTGCTAGTGGGATATTCACGTGATCTACTTGATGTATGATTTGGTGATCAACTTGCGGTTCTGTGACCTTGTGAACTTATGCATAGGGGTTGGCACACGTTTTCGTCTTGACTCTCCGGTAGAAACTTTCGGGCACTCTTTGAAGTTCTTTGTGTTGGTTCGTATAGATGAATCTGAGATTGTGTGATGCATATCGTATAATCAAACCCGCGGATACTTGTGGTGACATTGGGGTATCTAGGTGACATTAGGGTTTTGGTTGATGTGTATCTTAAGGTGTTATTTTAGTATGAACTCTAGGGCTGTTTGTGACACTTATAGGAATAGCCCAATAGATCAATCAGAAAGAATAACTTTGAGGTGGTTTCGTACCCTACAATAATCTCTTCGTTTGTTCTCCGCTATTAGTAACTTTGGAGTGACTCTTTGTTGCACGTTGAGGTATTGTTATATGATCTAATTATGTTATCATTGTTGAGAGAATTTGCACTAGTGAAAGTATGAACCCTAGGCCTTGTTTCCAAGCATTGCAATACCGTTTTCGCTCACTTTTACCAGTTGTTACCTTGCTGTTTTTATATTTTCAGATTAGAAAAACCTATATCTACCATCCATATTGCACTTGTATCACCATCTCTTCGCTGAACTAGTGCACATATACAATTTACCATTGTATTGGGTGTGTTGGGGACACAAGAGACATTTTGTTATTTGGTTGTAGGGTTGTTTGAGAGAGACCATCTTCATCCTACGCCTCCCACAGATTGACAAACCTCAGGTCATCCACTTGAGGGAAAATTGCTACTGTCCTACAAACCTCTGCACTTGGAGGCCCAACAATGTCTATAAGAAGAAGGTTGCGTAGTAGACATCAACCACCACTAGTGATGTAGGGTGGAACCCTATACGGCCGATCTTTCATGAAAGGAGCGGATCCCGCGAAGAACACGGGGAAGAATAGAGAGAAAACACAAGGGGAAACACTCAAGAACAAGTCCAATCACACATCCACTAGAAAATCAAAGACACAAGATCCACAAGGTACATGAAAAACAATGGGAAAGATACAAGGTAAGGTTCATCTCCATGAGGAGGTCTTGATGGTAGAGTTCATCCCAAATCCAAAGGAGATGGGGGCTTGAATCCTAGAAGGATCTTCCCACACGGGGGTCTTGACGATATATCCCGCAGGATCTTCTTTTAGATGGAGGTCTTGGCCTCCAATGGAGTAGTAGTCTCTCTCTCTCAAGATTAGAGTGGTACGAGGAGCAAAGCTATCTATCAAATGAGCTATCACTTTGCTAACCTTAGAAAGGAGGTGGAGGTGGTCTATTTATAGTCTTAGCCACGAAGGGCTGAGTGGGAGAGGGGTACAAGGCCAAAGGCCCGCGGTTGCCCACAGGCAGGTACCGGATGACCGGCGAGGGTCGGCATCCGGTGGCTCAGGACGTTCCGGAGGTCCGGCGCGTGTGGATGTCCGTTGATTCTTCTTGGGTGTAGTGGCGCCGGTCGTCCCGGCATTGGGACTCATCGGACGTCCGAAGGTTTTCGGTCGTCGCTGTAGATCTCCTAGCTGGTTCTGGTGTGGTCACGTCGGACGTCCGGTAGACGTCGGTCGTCCGGGCGCTGTAGAGTGTCGGACGTCCGGTGGCTTCCGGTCGTCCGGTCGCTGTAGACTCCGCAGCTCCTTCTTCCATCTTCGCTTGCATGCTTCCCTCGCGGATTGTGTAGTTGTACACTTGCCCTCACACTCCTCCTCGTCTTCCGTACCATTCCGACAATACCTATGCATGCACATGAGTGGAGTGTCACGTAGTATACCATCCTCGAAGGGGTCAAGTGAGTACGTGTAAAGGAGATGATTCACCTTTGTGTATGTGAAGTAGATGTCGCACGTGTCACTTGCCGAATGGACTCTTGACATGGTGATGTCTGTAGGAGGCTCCACATCATCTCCCCTCCCTTGGGAAAGATCCTACCTCGGATCGAAATCCAAATCACCATGGGAAAGAGAAGGCGTCGGTGTGTAGGAGTGGTCGATCACCAAGTTCTCGTCATCTTATAGCTCGAAATGGGAACTCTCCAATGTTGCACCATCTTGGGATTCCTTCAAAAGTAGCAAAGACAACAAACATTTGGAAAAACAAATGTGGTTAGCGTTAGTGCAAAACCAAGCATTCAAGAGGTGATTCACCAAACAAGTGTCGTCATCATGCAAAGCATATGGTTTGACAAAGGATTGTGACATGGCATATAAGCACATAAATTGAGCACAAGCAAAGATATCATGGGGACAAGCATGTAAATGTGAGGTATTGATGCAAATATGTGTGACAAGAGAAGAAGCATCTACCTCAAGTTCATAGCAAGCATTCACAAATTGCTTAATGAAAGGTCTATGGTAGGCATAGGAATCATTCACAACACCAAATAAAATGAAGTGTCTAAACACGCGGGTCAAGTGCAAGACAATCCAAACATAATGTGTATTGGGTGTAGTGAATATAGTGTGGCACTCAACACAATAGAAAGAGCAAGTGTTCATCATGTGTGAGGCAATCAAGGGAAGCATGTAGCAATCGATCGGACATGGCATATGTTAAGTGATGACATTGTTGCAACCAAACATATGAGAGGAGCAAGTAATCCAAGAATTAGATGCAACACACAAGATCTCTAACAAGTGTGCAATCAAGTGGTCCCAGATGAATAATATGTCTCATGGTGCAAGCAACACAAGTAGTATGGTCCGCAATATCCATGCTCATGGTGTGTGGGTTCTGAAAAGAGAAGGATATCACCTTGAAAGCATGTCCTTGTGCGTCCTTCACAATGCCGAAGTACAAGCAAGTGCGATGTAGAATCGTCATGGTAGGAGGTGGTTCGCTCTCAAGAGCTCGAATGGTCAACTCACGTGATGTGGAAGTTGACACGAGGTCCAAGTTTCCTACATATGCACAAAACAAGATAAAGAATGTATGTGCATGGTAGATAAACACATCATCAATCATGATGGTTCTCTGCTCTTGCACATAACCGTTATAAGCACAAGTGCATGAATAATATGATGCAACAATGGCTATATTCATGGCACTAGGTATATGGTGCAAAGAGGCAAGACAAGCATGCTTCACAAGAAAAATGTCAAAATCGCCAATCATATGTGAGAATGCTATGGGGGCAAGCTCATTATCAAGACTAGGGGCATTGTTGCGCTCAATACATGTCAAATCATCTATCATGAGAGAGGCAACATATGGAGATATATGACAAGAATCATCGACAATCATGTGCAAAGCATGTAGATGGTTGTCATCAACCGCATGAAATGAGAAAGTATGGATCATCGGTGATGCAACAAGGCAATCAATCATAGTAATGAAGTTGTGCAAGCTAGTAGTGCAAAGATGCAACATACTAGAGGAAATCATGGCAATCATTTCATGTGAGCAAAGAATATACATAGATAATACACATGACATATGGCAAGCACGAACACAAAGCAAGATCATAGTATAATCCTAGGCATGGGGCACAAAGCAAATATGGCAATAACAAGCGATATCTCCACCAAGCTTGCAAATACACATACAAGTAGTAGAATCAATCATCATGTGTAATGCAAAGCATGGGCCACAAATGCATGGCAAAGGCATGGGAATGAGCATATCATGCAAAGTGAACATGGCAAGATGGGCATAGAATATGTAATGGACAATAATCCATAACCATGTGAGGGACATGTAGAATAAATGTGCGAAGTCTTTGCGTGAAGAGAACGATGGGAAAGACAATCCATGGGATCCCAAGTCATCATTGCTCTCTAGAGCTCGTTTTGTCAACTCGTGTGATTGCGAGGTTGACAAGAATTCATGGGTACCTACACAAAAGAGACACAACAAAAGAGATTGTGCGTGTGGTAAATGTACACATCATCCATCATGATGTGTATGTGCACTGAGAGTTAGCACAAGATAAGCATTGCTAAAAGAAATTTGATGCATGGTATAAGAACATGTCATCCATCATGAAAGAATAGTTATTGTGTATAACACGATGGGGATGCAAATTGAGCATGCAAGTATTGGGAGCATGCAATGAATGGGAGTGATCACAATCTCCTAAAATGTATGAGGAAACTATGGGGGTCTCCTCATGAGCAATGTTGGAAACATCATATGGAGAAAATGGACAACATCCAAAACAATGCATATCCGAAGCTAGGTGGTCATGGCATGGCATATGAGATAAATGATGCAAATCAATATCATCACAAGAAAAACAAATGCCAATAACCATGGGCTTGTCATATATGCCATATGTGGAAATTGGGTTAATTTTAATGGCATATGCATAGTCACTATGAAGAGATTGCAAATATGACATATGATTGATCTCATGCATAGCATATGACAAGTCAAGAGGATTGTCAAACATGATGTGACCTAGAGAATTGTCACAAGAAATCCTATGTAACATGGCATCACAACTAAGAGACTCCACATGGAAATCATCATACTCCATCATAAATGGGTAAATCATCGCATGGGGAAATCATACTAGCATGAAGCATGTCAATAGGGGGATCAACATCATGAAAGCAATCAATGTCAAGAATGTCCACTAGTGGGACTAGAGCATCACCTTCACCTATGTTACCTTGTTTATTACACTCAATTGATGTAGGTGAGGTGTGAAAGACAAAATGGTGGTCAATATCGTCATCTTGATGGAACCATGTGGGGGTGCATCATATTCCACCATGGCCATCGTCTTGTCCAAAGGGAGGATGAAGTCGTCATGAATCGGCGCGTCATCATAGATGGGACCTAGAACCAAATGAGAAGACACAATGGAGGTAGAGGTCAAGTCGTTAGTGTTGAAAGTGGCCTCACATTACCTATCAACTATCTCACTCTCTCTATGTGGTGGTTCACTCACTCCCTCATGGTAGGTGCACTCAATGTCACATATGGTGGAGTCACTCATCTCACTCAAGTGGTGGGGGTTGTGGCTCTCCTCACATGGGAATTGTGGCAACACATCATATATCGGGCTAGTGGTGAAGTCACTCTCTCTCAATATGGTGGCTAAAGTCACTCAAGTCATCATATGTCGTCGTGGTCGAAGGGAAAATCCCATGCTCAACCATCTCGTTGTCATCTCCGTGGATAAAGGCCGAAGATTGCACATCATCACTCTCGCCTCCTAAGATGGAAGCATCATCCTGGCTCGTCACCATGTCGCTCGCCTTCAAAGCTTGGTCCTCAAATGGCTCCGTAGTCGTAGTCGTTGCCGCACCGTATTGAAAAAGAGTCGAAGTAGACTCGGCACCATCAATGCCACAAACAGGGATGGCGGTGAAGTCGAACTTGGGAGCATCGTCTTGGAGCTCGTCGGGCTTGGACATCGTGGTGGTACTAGCCTCATGCTCATTCTCATGGAGCTTGGTCGTCACGAAGTTAGCTTGGGGTGGAGAAGCTTTGGCCTTCATGAGTTCTTGTTCCGCCTTGAGAGCACCAATGTAGTTGTCGTCGAGGGACTTGTAGTTCTCGAGGAAGATCGTATTGGAGATGTCGTTGTGCAATCCCATCATGAAGTGGAACTTCATCGAAATGGGGTCGTCCACGCCGGCTCGTCGCAAGGCAATCCTCATCTCCTTGAAGTACTCGTCGATGGACTTGGATCCTTGGGTGGTGTTCTCCAATTGGCGTAGAAGTTGTTCCGTGTAGGTTGGAGGCATGAACTCTCTCTGCAAATCTCTCTTCGTCTTGGGCCAACTCATGTCGTAGGTCTCCGACGATGCTTGAAGCCACCATGTGGACGCGTAGTCATGGAAGTTCCTTGTGGCGCACTTCACTTGATCCTCGGGAGGAACTTGATGTAGCTTGAGGCAGTCGTCCATCAAACGCTCCCACTTGAGATACTCCTCGGGTTCTAGAGTCCCATAGAAAGGAATCTCATGGTCGGTGTCGAGATCGTAGTAGCTCGTGGAAGTCACGTACTTGAGCTTGGGGGGCTTCTCTTGAGCATAGTATTGAGGTGCTTGTTGGCGAAGATGTCGTATATCCGAAGGCGAAGATGCCTTGAAGTCTCTTGACGAAGATGCCAAGGGAGATGGTGAAGTCATTGAGCGGTTGTTGGTGTTGAGCTCTTGATCTTCACATCTTTGTTGGTGATGGTGTCGATTCCGATTTGATTTTGCAGGAGATGGTAGCTCGGAGACATGTGCTCTTGAGCGTCTTCTCGAAGATGAGGAAGATCGCTTGTATGACTTGATGAGGGTTTTGATCTCATCCACTTGAGCTTGCATCTAGGCGGCGTTGGAGTTGTTCATGGCATCGAACTCGTTGTTGTTGTAGACCGAAGATGAAATGCCTTGCCTATCCATCACAAGACTCGAGTAGAGGTGAGTAGGAAATGGGATAAACAATACCAAGTTACCTTTTACTAAAGTTGAGGATGTATCCCGTTTCACTCAATGTGAGATGAAAGAATAGTGGAATTGGTACCATACTTGTTCACTCACACCTACAAACTAAAGCTTATGGAGTAGCTCGGTGAGGATAGTGGCACAAAAATTTGATGCAAAATGTTAGCAAGAGTCAATAATGTTGAAAGAAATTCACAAATTCGCAAGTTAAACAAGTAGACCAATAGCAATATGTGGTACACGGAAACACACACACGGATAGATAAATGGGGTCATGCAACTAAGGAGTGAGCACAAACTGTGGAATCCATGGAAAACGCTCGTGTTGCACAACTCAAGAGAGACGCTAGCATGATTGCTTTATAGGCGGATACGACACTTGTGCACGACCTATAAGATGCAAAATGTATGAGATTTCTATCCCAAGTATGCTATGTATGTATGTTCCGGTGGTGTGATCCAAGATGATCGGATATGGCAATGTGGTATGATGCTATGGCTATTGCTTACAAGCTCTTTGCTCTCTTTTTCTTTTGCTTAAAAGCTTTATTATTTTTTTGGATATGGCCACGATGCGAAATGCAAAAACCAAGCTAGCAATTGGGTATATACGGGAGCAATCTTGTGACACAAGGGATGATACGATACCAATATGATATGGTATGTATGCAATGGGAGGTGTAGATCACTAATGTGCACAAGTAACGTTGCCAACAATACTCAAATGGCTAGTCTCGATAGGCAAGTGACGCAAAATGGGCTAGGGGTTATCAATGCAATGGCAAGGGAATATAAAATGGAGGGATACGACGATACCAAGATGATATGGAGGTTACCGTCCTTGGCGATGATGAGTGGCGGTGATCTTGATTGAGAAACCAAGATGATGGAGACTCGTCCCTAAGTAGACAAAACACCTTAGGAAACGGAAAAATCGCAAACTCTAATTCTCAAATGTCAAATGGTGGTAGTGGGAATGTGGTGGTTGTTGCGGAAGCTCAAAGGGATTGCGGAAATGCAATGATGGGTTTTGCGAGTAGGCAATGCGGAAATGGAGGGTAAGGTGGTCGAATATACACGGTGTCGGAGTTGGAAGCACGGTCCCTAAGTAGCCGAAACACCTTAGGAGACACAACCCACAACACAAACAAATTGGGTTAAATCGGTGTGGCGGAAGTTTTGGTGGGTAAGCCTATGCGGAAGTGGTGGTGGTGGTGGTTGATGAAGAAGCAACCATCCCTAAGTAGCCCAGACACCTTAGGAGACTCGAATCACTCCTCAGTCAACCACTAATGCAACGGGGAACAAAATTGGTTAGGTTGTGGAAGTCGGTGGTGGTGTAACGGATGATGTGGTGGAAGCCATAGGAAAAGATGCCAAAATTCACAAACATTGATGGAGTCAAAAGATGTTGGTGGTATTTTTGTGGCAAGGGGGATGTCAAGAGCTTTCCAACGAGCTAAAGAACGCGAAAATCAGACTCCGGATGAATTAGTTATGGCCGAAACAAAAATCAGCTGAAATCTGAAACTACAGGTTACGGACGTCCGGACAAGGTCAGATGTCCACGGGCTGGACGTCCGGGCGGGCTCGGAAATCTGTAAATTCGGCTTGGGTTAGGGTTTTCGGTCATCCGGAAAAGGTCGGACATCCGGTCGGACCAGGGGCTCCGGACGGCCGTGAAAGGCCAGTCGTCGGGTGGGTCGGGGTCAACGCGGGATTTGAGATCTGGGGCATGATTTTGGGCGGGAAATGATAATTTTGGGGTCAAAATTGATGAGATTTCATGGATGAAAGATGGGGAAAATTGGGGAGATGCTAGATCCACTTGAAACCAAGCAAATCCATGGATCAAAATCAACAAAACTTCCTCAAACCAACAAATCACAAAAAAAATTGGGGCTATTTTTGGTGGTGATTTTTGAAATTGGGGAAGAACACAACAGAATTAGGCTAGAAAACAATGAGGGGAGGCTCCGAAATCGTGATCAATGTGGCTCATTATACCAAGATGATGTAGGGTGGAACCCTATATGGCCGATCTTTCACGAAAGGAGCGGATCCCGTGAAAAACACGGGGAAGAACGGAGAGAAAACACAAGGGGAAACACTCAAGAACAAGTCCAATCACACATACACTAGACAATCAAACACACAAGATCCACAAGGTACATGAACAACAAAGGGAAAGATACAAGGTAAGGTTCATCTCCATGAGGAGGTCTTGATGGTAGAGTTCATTCCAAATCCAAAGGAGATGGGGGCTTGAATCCTAGAAGGATCTTCCCACACGGGGGTCGCATGATCTTCTCCTAGATGGAGGTCTTGGCCTCCAATGGAGTAGTAGTATCTCTCTCTCAATAGTAGAGTGGTATAAGGAGCAAAGCTCTCTATCAAATGAGCTATCAATTTGCTAACCTTAGAAAGGAGGTGGAGGTGGTCTATTTATAGTCTTAGCCATGAAGGGGTAAGTGGGAGAGGGGTCCAAGGCCAAAGGCCCGCGGCTGTGCACAGGCAGGTACCGGATGACCGGTGGGGGTCGGACGTCCGGTGGCTCAGGACGGTCCAGACGTCCGGCGCGCGTCGGATGTCCGTTGATTCTCGGGTGTAGTGGCACCAGTCGTCCGGTCGGCGCCGGTCGTCCGGGCGTTGGGACTCGTTGGACGTCCGGAGGTTGTCGGTCGTCCGGCCGCTGTACATCTCCTGGCATGGTCGTGTCGGACGTCCGGTGGATGTTAGTCGTCTGGGTGTTGTAGAGTGTCGGACATCCGGTGGCTTCCGGGCGTCCGGTCACTTTAGACTTCGCAGCTCCTTCTTCCGTCTTCGCTTCGACGCTTCCCTCGCGGATGGTGTAGTTGTACACTTGCGCTCGCACTCCTCCTCGTCGTCCGTACTGTTCCGACAATACCTATGCATGCACACGAGTGGAGTGTTACAAAGTATACCATCCTCGAAGGGGTAAAGTGAGCACGTGTAAAGGAGATGATTCACCTTGTGTATGTGAAGTAGATGTCGCACGTGTCACTTGCCGAATGGACTCTTGACATGGTGATGTCCGTAGGATGCTACGCATCAACTAGCCCCACACTTGAGAGCATGCCACACATCCTATATGAGGTTGAGAGCCATTTAAGTGACTCTACCAACCATATGAGTGAGAGCCACGACACTCAGTGAATGAGGTAGTTGAGAGGGCACGTGAGGCCACTATGATTTCTAACAACTTAACCTCTACTCCTAGTGTGTTTTCCTCCTTGGTGATAGATGTCCTACATAATGACGCGCAAATCCTCGATGAGTCCATATCTCCGATGGGCAAATCGATGGCCATGATGGATGTTAATGCACCCCAACATGGTACCATCAAGTTGATGAAGCTATTGACCAAGTGTCAATTTTTGCAACCTCACCTACAACACATGAGCGGAGCTCTAAAGGTAACATAGGTGATGGTACTTCGCTTGTACCACTAGTGGACTATCTTGCAAATGATTGCTTGCATGATGATGATCATTGTATGTGCATCTAGTGCCACCCCTAGTTGGTTTTGGAGTATTGACGACAAACGTGGTTGAGGGACTAATGTGTTTGTGAGAAATGCATGATAACACTGGTAGAAGTCCCTCATTGATTCGGTTTTCCTAACAGAGATGACCACTAAAAATATATGAAGACATTGAAGACAATGGTGGTTCATGAAGACATTCACGTTGAACATAATGACGTGTGAAGACATTCACTTGAAGACTATGGAGTGCGAAGACATAGTTTCTTTCATAGTTTCCTTTTCTTCTTTATTGATTCATAGGAACCACCGAACTCTTAAGTGGGGTCCAAGTGAACAAAGTCAGAAGTCTGACGTGATGCTCAACCCAAATCCTATGTCACTGGTGCGCGTCGGTCCTAAACAAATGGTTTTTAACCCCTTCTCGCGATGGCATTTGGAACTGTCGCCAAGTATGTGCGGGCAATAGGGGGGTCCTTCCCACACGACCCAGAAACCATTGGGGATATGCCCTCCTGGAACACACGCTCGGCAAAATGAGGTCGTGTGCGACTAGCGAGCACTCAAGTACAGAAATACGTACAGCAGTGCTAAAAAATACAATTATATAGGCGAAATCATTTCCGGTCGTAAGTACATCCCACACAGTCACTACAAGGAAAATGTTTGCGCAAGGTGGCGTAACGCAAAGAGTTTTGAAGAGAATGTCATGTGTGATTGTTCATTGATCCAACACGGTTTATTCCTAGAAACTGTGTGCGTTGCCAGAGGTCATCGCCCACGGTGGTTTCTCATTAACCATTTGCAATAGGAAAACCCAATTAGCAAGCTAATTGGTCAATTAGCAGGTTAATTGCCCTATTATTAATAATTCATTTACTAATCTAATTGACAATCATATTAAGCACATAATATATTCCATTTCCATATTAAGGAAGCAGGATTTCATAATTGAAATACATCAGAGTACAACATGATATAGCTTCAGCACTCAGCTACCCCATTACACAACTACACCAGCAGGAAGTTTCACATGCAACATCTAGAACCTTTTGAATTTAGCATCATAGATGGTACATCGAGAGATGCATCTCATCTGGAAAACTGCTGAAGCGAAAGGCGAATATTGAGCCTTCATTCATGTTGAAGGTCTTTGCAACTTTAGGCCAGTGCCTGTGGATGGTTGACCATCCATCCTTCGACCTCTTCAGGAACACTTCAATATTGAACCGTGGGTGTTGTATTAAAACTTTCCTCGCCTCCTGACCACAGAGGTGGTTTGAGAGGTAATCATCAGTGAAGCCTGAAAACAAGGATGCGCATAAATATCTTCTCTATATTGGAAATGGGGCAAAGGAATACAAAAAGTCAAGGTATCATAGTTAGTACCATCTTGTAAACCTCAATTCTTCCCATTGTTTTGCTGCAACACATATAAGGTAGTTAGTCATCAAGTTAAGTAAGGTCTCGCATGCTAACAGTAAAATATGTTGATGATAAATAAGCACATTGCAGGTTCATCAGATTAATTCAAGCCACATGGAAAACCAATTTATCCAAACCAAGCATGATTAAGAACTAGTAAATATAGCACTTGTATATGTTTCTCATGTATTAAGTGCAGCCAAATTCGATTTATTCCTCACATGGTATACAATAACAGAATGCAGCCACATCAATTGAACATCGCATTGCAGAATTGAACCAAGTAGTTAACTAAACACCAGAACAAATGAACCAAACGTTAATTGAGCACCACATAGCACAATATAACATACTCCTAATAGAAGATCAGACAGTTAACCAAACCAAGCATGCTTAACATCTTGGAAATATAGCAATTGTATTTGTTTCTCATGTATTTAGTATAGACAAATTCGATTTATTCCTCACATGGTATACAATAACAGAACGCAGCCACAGCAATTGAACATCGCATTGCAGAATTGAACCAAGCAGTTAACTAAACACCACAACAAATGAACCAAACTTTAACTGAGCAGCACATTGCACAATATAACATACTCCTAATAGAAGATCAGACCGTTAACCAAACCAAGCATACTTAACAACTTGGAAATATAGCAATTGTATTTGTTTCTCATGTATTTAGTACAGCCAAATTTGATTTATTCCTCACATGCTATACAATAACAGAATGCAACCACAACAATTGAACATCGCATTGCAGAATTGAACCAAGCAATTAACTAAACACCACAACAAGTGAACCAAGCCACAACAAATGAACCAAGCAGTTCACTAAACACCAATTTAACAATATAACATACTCCTCATAGAAGATCAGACAGTTAACCAAACCAAGCATGCTTAACAACTTGGAAATATTGCACCCTGAAGAATTGAACATCACATTTGCAGAATTGAATCAAGCAGTTAATTGAACACCACATTGCACAACATATAGAACTTATACACTATCACAGAAGATTGCATGGTAAAAGTGATAGCACATTTCACTAGAATTTGTTAAGGAAAGGCAGTAGCTAGCAAACTGAACATGGGTCCTTATAGTGAGCTAATAAGACAAGCTACTCCTCATTGTAGGAGATATCGATGAGGATTGGCTCCTTGGACATGGAAGAGGGCGAGGCCTCCGCATCGCGGGTGCCTGTTGTAGTGGTGAGTTGCCTAAGCCGCTCCGGGCACCAACCTACTGGCTCTCGAGACGAGGTAAGCATGTGCACGCTGAGAAAACACCTCATAGTCTTCGTCGAAGGCACCGACGGTGGCCTTGAGAAAATGCCATGAACTGTCATTTAAAGCAGCCAACCACGTCATGGGGTCGGCACGCTAGGCGTCAATGGTGGCCTTGATGGTGAGGTGCTCCTCCAAGATCTGGGGGTTGGCATGAATGGCAGCCATCGCGACCTCATCCACGCGTGCGGCCGCAATTTGCTTCTCCGCTACCAAATGCTCCTTGAGGTCCTAGGTATACTGCGTGCACCATGGCTTAGGCCAACACTTATTTGGTGGAGGGGTCGTTGATTTGGGTGGAAGGTGTCGCACTAGCGTCGGCAGTCGGGGCATGTGGGATGTGGAAGGAGGAGGAGGATGGGGGTCGGGTGTGGATTACCTACCTGGATAGGCGAAGCTGAGCAGCATGAAGGAGGGTCGCCAGCAAGGAGGTGGTGGCGCTGCAAGCAAGGACTAAAGGTTTCAACTTGGAAAGGAAGGCGGAAAGAGGGGAAATGTGGCTTTTGGTAAGGGGGAGGGGCGGGGAGGTAGATATTTCCGTGGA
Organism: Triticum urartu; assembly: GCF_003073215.2. NCBI lineage: Eukaryota > Viridiplantae > Streptophyta > Magnoliopsida > Poales > Poaceae > Triticum > Triticum urartu. The sequence continues at coordinate 279,999,818 of NC_053024.1, read as the reverse complement.
AGCCGAAAATTTGGAATCGCTTCAGACAAAAAACTAGTGCGCAAAGTGTCATCAGGCACGGTCCCTTATTCAGACATAGTCCGAAGATATTTTGTGTTGCATCTCACATGGTTGGTTATAATAAACTTTGTGGGACCTACTTGATTTTTGGTCTTGATTTGAATTACATAATGGGATCACAGCGGCCATGGACGGTGTTTGAATTGCTAGACCTTTTATCTGTAGTGATCATAAAAGAATTAGAATTATTCAGGGTTTGTTTGGACATTTTTGTGCATTAAGTGAGTTTTCAATGCATTTATGTGCATAATTCAAATTTGAACTACATGCACATTCTCTAGTGCTTACAAATTCGTTGAAAAATCAAATCTTTGTCCTTGGGTGCATGCTTAGGTCCCATGCAAGAAATGGGAATGAATTTCAAACACCATGGCATCGTTGATTGCTGGCAAAACATTGAGATGCTTGGTTTTTAAATTCTAGTAAATCCGAAAATCATATGAAATTCATGAAACTTGGCATGCTATCATGGAGCGGCATCAACATGTCGTGGCACAAATTTTGTCCCATTTGGGGCAGGTTTGGATATATGCTTCTCACAAACCGAAGCTTCTCACAACAAGCATGATGGTTTTCGGTAGGGAACATCCCACCTTTGGGGATGAAATGATATCCATTGCCTCTTATTGCTTTAAAGTTTTTTTTCTCGTGTCAACATAGAACAACAGGAGTGTTGTGTTAATTTTTGTGATTTTTGGGGTTCGTTTGGACATTTTTATGCATCAACTGAGCTTTCAATGCATTTATGTGCATAATTCAAATTTGAACTACATGCGCATGCTCTAGTGCATATAAATTGGTTGCAAAATCAAATCTGTGTCCTTGGGTGCATGTTTAGGTCCCATGCAAGAAATGGGAATGAATTTCAAACACCGGCACACCGTTGTTTGCCGGGAAAACATTGAGATGCCTGGTTTTTAAATTCTAGTAAATCCAAAACTCGTTTGAAATTCTTGAAACTTGGCATGCTATCATGGAGCGTCATCAACATGTCGTGGTACAAATTTTGTCCCATTCGGGGTAGGTTTGTGTATATGCTTCTCACAAATCGGAGCTTCTCACAAAAAGCATGATGGTTTTCAGTAGGGAACGTCCCACCTTTGGGGACAAAACGATATCCATTGCCTCTTATTGCTTTAAATTTTTTTTCTTGTGTCAACATAGAACAACAGGAGTGTTGTGTGAATTTTTGTGATTTTTCGGGGTTCGTTTGGACATTTTTATGCATTAACTGAGTATTCAATGCATTTTACGTGCATAATTAATATTGGAACTACATGTGCATGCTTCAGTGCATATAAATTGGTTGAAAAATCAAATCTGTGTCCTTGGGTGCATGTTTAGGTCCCATGCAAGAAATTGGAATGAATTTCAAACACCGGTGCACCGTTGATTGCCGGCGAAACATTGAGATGCCTGGTTTTAAATTATAGTAAATCCAAAACCCGTCTGAAATTCATGAAACTTGGCATGCTGTCATGGAGCGGCATCAACATGTCGTGGTACAAATTTTGTCCCACTTGGGGCAGGTTTGGGTATATGCTTCTCACAAACCGTAGCTTCTCACAACAAGCATGATGGTTTTCGGTAGGGAATGTCCCACCTTTAGGGACGAAACGATATCCATTGCCTCTTATTGCTTTCAAATTTTTTCTCGTGTCAACATAGAACAACAGGAGTGTTGTGTGAATTCTTGAGATTTTTCAGGGTTCATTTGGACATTTTTATGCATTAACTGAGTTTTCAATGCATTTTATGTGCATAATTCAAATTTGAACTACATGCACATGCTCCAGTGCATATAAATTGGTTGAAAAATCTAATCTATGTCCTTGGGTGCATATTTAGGTCCTATGCAAGTACTGGGAATGAATTTCAAACACCGGGGCACCGTTGATTGCCGGCAAAACATTGAGATGCTAGGTTTTTAAATTCTAGTTAATCTGAAACTCGTCTGAAATTCCTGAAACTTGGCACGCTATCATGGAGCAGCATCAACATGCCGTGATACAAAATTTGTCCCATTTGGGGCAGGTTTGGGTATATGCTTCTCACAAACCGGAGCTTCTCACAACAAGCATGATGGTTTTTAGTAGGGAACATCCCACCTTCGGGGACGAAATGATATCCATTGCCTCTTATTGCTTTCAAATTTTTTTCTCATGTCAACATAGAACAACAGGAGTGTTCTATCAATTTTTGTGATTTTTTAGGGTTCGTTTGGACATTTTTGTGCATTAACTGAGTTTTCAATGCATTTATGAGCATAATTCAAATTTGAACTACATGCGCATGATCGAGTGCATCTAAATTGGTTGAAAAATCAAATCTGTGTCCTTGTGTGCATGCTTAGGTCCCATGCAAGAAATGGGAATGAATTTGAAACACCGGGGCACCGTTGATTGCCGGCAAAACATTGAGATGCCTGGTTTTTAAATTCTAGTAAATCCAAAACTCATCTGAAATTCATGAAACTTGGCACGCTATCATGGAGCCGCATCAACATGTCGTGGTACAAATTTTGTCCCATTTGGGGCAGCTTTGAGTATATGCTTCTCACAAACCGGAGCTTCTCACAATAAGCATGATGGTTTTCTGTAGGGAACTTGCCACCTTTGGGGACAAAATGATATCCATTGCCACTTATTGCTTTCAAACTTTTTTCTCGTGTCAACATAGAACAACAGGAGGGCTTTGTGAACTTTTGTGATTTTTCGGGGTTCGTTTGGATATTTTTATGCATTAACTGAGTTTTCAATGCATTTTATGTGCATAATTCAAATTTGAACTTCATGCACATGCTCTAGTGCATATAAATTGGTTGAAAAATCAAATCTGTGTCTTTGGGTGCATGCTTAGGTCCCATGAAAGAAATGGGAATGAATTTCAAACACCGGGGCACCATTGATTGCTGGCAAAATATTGAGATGCCTAGTTTTTCAATTCTAGTAAATCCAAAACTCGTCTGAAATTCATGAAACTTGGCATGCTATCATGGAGCGGCATCAACATGCCATGCTACAAATTTCGTCCCATTTGGGGCAGGTTTGGGTATTTGCTTCTCACAAACTCGAGCTTCTCACTACAAGCATGTTGGTTTTCTGTAGGGAACGTGCCACCTTTGGGGACGAAACGATATCCATTGCCTCTTATTTCTTTCAATTTTTTTACTTGCGTCAACATAGAACAACAGGAGTGTTCTGTGAATTTTTTGGGGTTTGTTTGGACATTTTTATGCATTAACTGAGTTTTCAATGCATTTTATGTGCATAATTCAAATTTGAACTACATGCACATGCTCCAGTGCATATAAATTGGTTGAAAAATCAAATATGTGTCCTTGGGTGCATTCTTAGGTCCCAAGCAAGAAATGGGAATGAATTTCAAAGACCGGGGCACCGTTGATTGCCGGCAAAACATTGAGATGTCTGGTTTTTAAATTCTAGTTAATCCAAAACTCGTCCGTTGCACAGGTTCACCAGGAAGCGCAAGATGTTCAATGTAGGATTTGTGCATCTCTTCAATGCAAACGGTTCAGTGTAGCAGTAAAGTGGCAGAAAATAAACCAAAAAATATATGTGCTACCACACGCACCGTGTGCCGTGCGAGTAGGCATCAGTTGACGGGACGCATGCAAGCAGTCCGCCGCGCAGGCATACCGGGAGGCGTGCGTGCAGGTGCGTGTATTGACGGGGAAGCATGCGAGTAGCTGTGTGAAATGATGGTAGGAATGGCAGACGTACTCCACGGAGGCTCACCGGGAGGCGAGACAACTTTTGATCGCAGCCTACCTCGCTCCCACTGGTCCGTATTAATTGCGCCCGAGCCGCCGGACATAATAGGCGGCTGCACCCCCGGTCCATAGTGGTCAGCGATGTCTGTACTCCAGAGTGTGTGACGATGTTGCCGAAGCGCACCATCGGAGCGAGTGGAGACGCCGGGGCTGGTGAAGCAGCCACACAACGCATCAAGCTGGCCACAGAGGTTTCCATCACCGCTGACGATGTCTCGCACACCCCCCCAGCCGGAGCCGGAGGTCAATAGCAACTCTGGTAACAACTGCGACTCCGACGGAAAACCGGTCAGTCACCTACATATATGTTTGTGCCTTTTTCTTCCTTATCTTGAGAATTGATTTTGAATGTCCTACATGTTATGCCATTTTTTTCTTTCAGATTGGTATATACACATATGAGGCTCCGTCTAGCGCCGCCGCCAGATGTAGATCTTGGACCCGGCTGTGCAGCTAGAAGCGCCCCCGTGGACCTGAGGAACCAGTAGAATCTCTAGTGGACCACATCAGCGATCTCCCGGACGACATCCTTGGGGGGATCATCTCCCTTCTCCCCACCAAGGATGGCGCACTTTGTGGTGCACCGTGCCTCTTAATCTTGACTGTCGTCAACTGTCTATCGATGATGATTTTAAACTCCCTGGAGCCATCATCTCCTCCCACGGGGCTCCGTTCAACGCATCTGCATCCCGACATGCTACCTGCTGGACATACCCTTCACGGTGGCCGCCTAGCTAACACCCCGTCAATTCGATGAACTCCAGCAGCTTGAGTTCTACCATTACTACAACGATAGGTTACCACCAATAGCTGCATTTGTGCCCTCACCACCGATGCCCATCTCATGGTTTTCCTCCTCTCTCTGCATCGCCACCTTGACCTGATGCCATTTAGCAGACAATATGGTACAAATGCTTCGACTGCCACTACTGAAAAAACTTGCGCTTGTGTTGGTTCATCTGTCAGAGGCCTCACTACACAGCATCATCCACTCCAACTACCCTGCACTGGAGCGTTTGGTGCTTGTTTTTGGAGCAGGAATCGATATCCCTTGTCTCAAAATAAATTCGCCTCACCTTGTAAGTATTGGAATTAGTTTTGAAGGACAGGAGCTCATCATCGAAGATTCCCCTTCACTTCAAAGGTTGGTCCTTAATTGTTGTTATAAACCTAAGCAAATAAATGTGGTCTCTGTGCCTAAACTGGAGACCCTGGGTGCAATTCGTGATCTGTTTAAATGGTTCGAGATGGTGTTTGCCTCCACACCTACTGAGGTACTGTATATTATTCACTTACAATTTTGTAATTTGCATTTTTCATTTGTGCGCGTAAGTTAAGTATCATCTTGGAGTACACTTTCCGTGCTAATATTATGTTCTATGCTCAATGAAGTGCTTGTCCATCCTATCAGTGGTGGTGGATTCTATCAAGACCTTATATATCAGTATGTGGTATTTTGATCTAAACATCATTATTGCCTTGCTGCAATGCTTTCCATGTCTGGAGAATTTGTATATAAAGGCGATGATTTCACGCACATTGAAAGCCCATATATAATGTACTATAATTAATCATTCAGCTTCCACTCTTTCAACATAAACTTTTTTAGACATTAATTGTTTTCAATCTTCATCTCTATTTAGGCAACAACACATGGAGAAAAAGGTATAACCAATCAATGGTTGATGAAGCACGGGGATTTTCTCAAATCTCATGACATTCGTTTGAAGACAGTAATGCTGGAACGATATTCATCTAACAGTGCAAACACTAGCTTTATCAGGTTCTTCATGTTGAATGCGAGTGCAGTATTGTCCGTGAGGATTAAGTTTTTCAACAAGAAATTACTCACGGCTGCACGTGTTGAAGAGCATAAAAATAAGTTTCAGGTGGACCTAAGGGCTTCTGATCGTGTTTGGCTTCTATTTACAACAGCTTGTGGTCATCATGGAGCAGTAGAATTATTTTATTGGGATCTTGATTTTATGGTTCAGACTGATCCATTTGATTGTAACTGTCGAAAACTTTGGTTGAGTTAGATGTCATTGTCCTATTCAATCTGGGTTATGTGTAAACCTGATGAACAATTAATCCTTGTGCTTTTGTACCTTTTTGTAAGCTGGAGTTAGACATTGTTGCCCTTTTCAACTAGGGTTTAACCCACATTTTCTTTCATACTGGGCCAATGGCTTGCCATTTCTTTAATTAAGACATAAATATTATAAGCATTCACAACATAGGGAAAGAGCCTCACTCTCGCGGGATCCTTGAGATATTTGTTCATTACAGAACCACAAGTTCTTAGCGCCCACCAGCATCCACAAACTTATTTTCAGCTAGCACACCAAATGGGTTGTAATTCTTAATAAGAAAAGCTGCATGGTAGTGACAAATTTGGATTTGTCATTTGGGACCCACGAGGACAAAAGCTTATCCAGGGCGGTGCTGACTCGACAGTAAACATTGAGAAACCTGGTTCTAAAATTACTGTAAATCCAAAACTCGCCTCAAAATTATGAAACTTGGCATGGTGTTATGACATAGAGCCATCATGTCGTGGTAAAAAATTAGTCCATTTGGGACAAGTTTTGGTACAAACTTCTTACAAACCGGAGCTTCTATCAAAAAGGCTCATGGTTTCGAGAGGGACCTTGTCACCTATGTGTGTGAAACAACATACGCTGTTTCTTCCTGCCTTGATTTATTTTACAGAGGCAACATGCAACTATAGTAGCGTCGTCCTAAAAATATGAAATTATTCATAGTTTGTTTTTCCTTTTAATACATTATTTGAGTTTCCTAGGCATTTTGGAACATACTTTGGTGTGTGCAAAGGTCATGTGTGTACTAGCCACATATGTAATTGGATGTTCAATCTGTTTATGGAATCAAGTCCTTATAAGTTATAAGTACATATGTTGTTGTTCCGTGTGCAATGACATCACACACGGAGCATACTGGGGAACCCATCAGTGATGATTTCATCAATCGCTAACAATTGTATACCACCAAGCGTTTGCCCACAACACACATGACTTATTAGCAGCAATCGTCTGTGTTATTATCAGTCTTCGCACACATTTCTGATTATAGACCTCTTTGCCGTGTATAACACAGATCTTGTTATATTGAACCGTTTATGTTCTCTTGGTTCAAAGCATACAGTTGATCTGATTGAACCGGATGCCATATATTGCACACACCTTGAACTGGCTGACCGTTTCTTTTGTGTTTCCTAATCACAAGCAGTTCATCCGAGCGAACCGTATGATGTATACCGCAAACACCTTCATTTGGCTGCCCGTTTGTTTTGTTCCTCATCATCGCAAATAGTTAATTGAACTGAACCGTATGCCCTGCATCGCACACGCAACCAAAATCTAAACTGTGTTTGATGCATCCTCCATCGCAAATGTTTTGCACCTTTTTTGACAATTTTTTACACCACCGTTTGCAATTATTGCATCGCACACAGTTTCGTCGAAGGGTCTCTAATCATAGTGTCGCGTTAGCAGCATCCTGCAGTAGTGTGTCTTCGAGTGAAGACAATGAGAGCAAATCTTATCTAGAGTTGGATGAGTCAGCTTTGCTTATAGCCCAAGCCAAGCTGCCGCGTGTGTTTGAAATCCGATTGTTGGACACGTGTCGATTCCTTAGTGACCCAGGGTCATTTCGAACATATCATGTCGGGTTGCCTCCTGGCTATAAATATCCCACCCCCTACACCATAAATTGGTGGCTGCTTACAGTTGGTGCACGGCTTTTCTCGTTTGATAGCAACCCACCTCCGAAGCCTTTGAGAGAGGGATTCTTGTGAGGACAAAGCCGAAAACACCCAGAGCCAAAGAGTGTTAGGAATCATTGAATTCTTTCTGTCCGCGTGACCTGAAGACTTGTTATGCTTGAGGACTGTGCATCTTCCAGCCGGTTAGGCATCACGTTCTGAGGATCCAAGTGTCATTGTGGATCGCTGGTGAACAGAGTCTGTGAAGGTTTGGAAGTCTACCTTGAAGACTTACCAGAGTGATTGGGCGAGGACTGGGTGTCCTAAGCTCAAGGGGAATAAGGTGAAGACATGGTCTTCTAAGTTCGATCTCAACCTCCCTAACCAAACATATAGTTGTCACATCAACTGGAACTGGTCTACCAAATCCGTGTCTTCACCAAGCTACTAGTTCTATCCCCTACCTTCTTTACATTTCAGTTTGCCTTCGTGAAGTCATTGCTTGCTTTCCAGATCTGTTTGACTTCACTGTGTGAAGACTATTACCCGTTTGGCTTCATATAGTCTTCCATTCTGATCTGTTCTACCTAGCTGCCATTTGTCTTCATGCTTCCTATATATTGCTTACTTGACTATCATCTGTCTAGCGTAGATTATCTTCTGATGCATATCATATTAGTTCAACTTGATTGATTGTCTTCAAAAACCTCGTGTTTTGAAGACTTTCATAAAAATCGCCTATTCACCCCCCTCTAGTCAATAACTAGCACTTTCAATTGGTATCAGAGCAAGGTGCTCCCTTGTTCTATGTGATTCGGTTTAACCACCTAGAGTTTTAGCTATGTCGGCTACAGGGATAATCAAGGTCTCTGCTGCATGCCCCGTCTTCGATGACACTTATTACCCCTACTGGAAGAATAAGATGCGTATGCATCTTGAAGCCATTGACATCGACCTCTAGTATGTCGTTAGGACAGGCGTCCCCAAGGTCGCTGAAGGTGTCACTGCTGCTGATGTCAAGAGGTTCGTGCAACTGGACTCGACTGCCAAGAACATCGTCTGTGGTCATCTGACCAAAGGACAATATGGCTGTGTGAGTGCTCTGGAAACTGCGAAGCTAGTCTGGGACTGGCTGTCCATAGTCAACGAAGGCGTCTCAACTCAGAGAGACTCAAGGATTGATGTTCTTCGCAATCTCTTCAACCGCTTCAAGAGAAACGACAATGAGAATGTCCATCACACATTTGATCGCCTCACCAATATCACCAATGAGCTTCACGCACTTGGCGCCACTGAGATCACCAAGCATGAAATTGTGAAGAAGCTACTGAGATCACTTGACAGCTCATTTGACACTTTGTCCTTGATGATTCAAGAACACCCTGACTTCAAAGATCTCGATCCGTCTGACATACTTGATAGGCTCAACACACATGAGTTCTAGCTGTCTGAGAAGTGAGATATCTATGGCCCCAACTATGGCAGATCCCGTGCTTTGAAGGAAAAAGATGTTTCCTCATATGAAGAAGAATCCAACTGCACTTCTGGTAATCCTGAAGACATTGGCAAAGAGCTAGCAATGCTCGTGAGGAGGTTCCAAAAGTTCTCTAAGAAGAATCGCTTTGGAAACTCTCCAAGATCCTGTTGCGGAACGTAGTAATTTCAAAAAATTTCCTACGCACACGCAAGATCATGGTGATGCACAGCAACGAGAGGGGAGAGTGTTGTCTACGTACCCACGCAGACCGACTGAGGAAGCGATCACACAACGTAGAGGAAGTAGTCATACGTCTTCCTGATCCGACCGATCCAAGCACCGTTGCTCCGACACCTCCGAGTTCTTAGCACAAGTTCAGCTCGATGACGATCCCCGGGCTCCGATCCAGCAAAGCGTCGGGGAAGAGTTCCGTCAGCACAACGGCGTGGTGATGATCTTGATGTACTACCGACGCAGGGCTTCGCCTAAGCACTACAACGATATGATCGAGGTGGAATATGGTGGCAGGGGGCACCGCACATGGCTAACGAACGATATCAAGGATCAACTTGTGTGTCTAGAGGTGCCCCCTGCCCCCGTATATAAAGTATCCAAGGGGGAGGGCTGGCCGGCCAAGGAGGAGGGCGCAGGAGAGTCCTACTCCCTCTGGGAGTAGGATTCCCCCCCAATCCTAGTTGGAATAGGATTCCTCGGTGGGGGGGGGGAGAGAGAGAGGGGGGCCGACCACCTCTCCTAGTCCTAATAGGACTAGGGGAGGGGGGAGGCGCGCAGCCCCCTTGGGCTGCCCCTTTCTCCTTTCCACTAAAGCCCACCAAGGCCCATTTAGCTCCCGTGGGGTTCCGGTAACCTCCCGGTACTCCGGTAAAATCCCGATTTCACCCGGAACACTTCCGATATCCAAACATAGGCTTCCAATATATCAATCTTTATGTCTCAACCATTCCTAGACTCCTTGTCATGTCCGTGATCACATCCGGGGCTCCGAACTAACTTCGGTACATCAAAAAAGCATAAACTCATAATAACTGTCATCATAACGTTAAGCGTGCGGACCCTACGGTTCGAGAACAATGTAGACATGACCGAGACACGTCTCCGGTCAATAACCAATAGTGGGACCTGGATGCCCATATTGGCTCCTACATATTCTACGAAGATCTTTATCGGTCAGACCGCATAACAACATACGTTGTTCCCTTTGTCATCGGTATGTTACTTACCCGAGATTCGATCGTCGGTATCCAATACTAGTTCATTCTCGTTACTGGCAAGTCTCTTTACTCATTCCATAATACATCATCTCACAACTAACATATTAGTTGCAGTGCTTGCAAGGCTTATGTGATGTGCATTACCGAGAGGGCCCAGCGATACCTCTCCGACAATCGGAGTGACAAATCCTAATCTCGAAATACGCCAACCCAACATCTACCTTTGGAGACACCTGTAGTACTCCTTTATAATCACACAGTTACGTTTTGACGTTTGGTAGCACCCAAAGTGTTCCTCCGGCAAAGGGGAGTTGCATAATCTCATAGTCATATGAACATTTATAAGTCATGAAGAAAGCAATAGCAACATACTAAACGATCGGGTGCTAAGCTAATGGAATGGGTCATGTCAATCAGATCATTCACCTAATGATGTGATCCCGTTAATCAAATAACAACTCTTTGTCCATGGTTAGGAAACATAACCATCTTTGATTAATGAGCTAGTCAAGTAGAGGCATACTAGTGACACTCTGTTTGTCTATGTATTCACACATGTATTATGTTTCCGGTTAATACAATTCTAGCATGAATAATAAACATTTATCATGATATAAGGAAATAAATAATAACTTTATTATTGCCTCTAGGGCATATTTCCTTCAGTCTCCCACTTGCACTAGAGTCAATAATCTAGTTCACATCGTCATGTGATTTAACAGCAATAGTTCACATCACCATGTGATTAACACCCATAGTTCACATCGATATGTGATCAACAGCCGAAGAGTTTACTAGAGTCAGTAATCTAGTTCACATCGCTATGTGATTAACACCCAAAGAGTACTAAGGTGTGATCATGTTTTGCTTGTGAGATAATTTTTAGTCAACGGGCCTGCCAAATTCAGATCCGTATGTATTTTGCAAAATTCTATGTCTACAATGCTCTGCACAGAGCTACTCTAGCTAATTGCTCCCACTTTCAATATGTATCCAGATTGAGACTTAGAATCATCTGGATCAGTGTCAAAAACTTGCATCGACGTAACCCTTTACGACGAACCTTTTTGTCATGTCCATAATCGAGAAACATATCCTTATTTCACTAAGGATAATTCTGACCGCTGTCCACTGATCTACTCCTAGATCACTATTGTACTCCCTTGCCAAATCAGTGCAGGGTATACAATAGATCTGGTATACAGCATGACATACTTTATAGAACCTATGGCCAAGGCATAGGGAATGACTTTCATTCTCTTTCTATCTTCTGCCGTGGTCGGGCTTTGAGTCTTACTCAACTTCACCCCTTGTAATACAGGCAAGAACTCTTTCTTTGACTGCTCCATTTTGAACTACTTCAAAATCTTGTCAAGGTATGTACTCATTGAAAAACTTATCAAGCGTCTTGATCTATCTCTATAGATCTTGAAGCTCAATATGTAAGCAGCTTCACCGAAGTCTTTCTTTGAAAAACTCCTTTCAAACACTCCTTTATGCTTTACAGAATAATTCTACATTATTTCCGATCAACAATATGTCATTCACATATACTTATCAGAAATGCTGTAGTGCTCCCACTCACTTTCTCGTAAATATAGGCTTCGCCGCAAGTCTGTATAAAACTATATGCTTTGATCAACACATCAAAGTGTATATTCCAACTCTGAGATGCTTTCACCAGTCCACAGATGGATCGCTGGAGTTTGCACATTTTGTTAGCATCTTCCGGATTGACAAAACTTTCTAGTTGCATCATATACAACTCTTCCAACTCTTCTTTAGCATTCTTTAAGGAATGCAGTTTTGTTTATCCATTTGCCAGATTTCATAAAATGCGGCAATTACTAACATGATTCGGACAGACTCAAGCATAGATACGAGTGAGAAACTCTCATCATAGTCAACACCTTGAACTTGTCGAAAACCTTTTGCGACAATTCTAGCTTTGTAGATAGTAACACTACTATCAGCGTCCGTCTTCCTCTTGAAGATCCATTTATTTTCTATGGCTTGCCGATCATCGGGCAAATCCATCAAAGTCCATACTTTGTTCTCATACATGGATCATATCTCAGATTTCATGGTCTCAAACCATTTCGCGGAATCTGGGCTCATCATCGCTTCCTCATAGTTCGCAAGTTCGTCATGGTCTAGTAACATGATTTCCAGAACAGGATTACCGTACCACTCTGGTGCGGATTTCACTCTGGTTTACCTACGAGATTCAGTAGTAACTTTATCTGAAGTTACATGATCATCATCATTAGCTTCCTTACTAATTGGTGTAGTAGTCACAAGAACAGATTTCTGTGATGAACTACTTTCCAATAAGGGAGAAGGTACAATTACCTTATCAAGTTTTCTACTTTCCTCCCACTCACTTCTTTCGAGAGAAACTCCTTCTCCAGAAGATTTCCGAATTTAGCAACAAAAGTCTTGCCTTCGGATCTGTGATAGAAGGTGTATCCAATAGTTTCCTTTGGATATCCTATGAAGACACATTTCTCCGATTTGGGTTCGAGCTTATCAGGTTGAAGTTTTTTCACATAAGCATCGCAGTCCCAAACTTTCAGAAACGACAACTTTGGTTTCTTGCCAAACCACAGTTCATAAGGCGTCATCTCAACGGATTTTGATGGTGCCCCTTTAACGTGAATGCAGCTGTTTTTAATGCATAACCCAAAACGATAGTAGTAGATCGGTAAGAGACATCATAGATCGCACCATATCAAATGAAGTACGGTTATGACGTTCGGACACACCATTACATTGTGGTGTTCCAGGTGGCATGAGTAGTGAAACTATTTCACATTGTTTTTAACTGAAGGCCAAATTCATAACTCAAATACTCTTCTCTACGATCAAATCATAGAAACTTTATTTTCTTGTTATGATGATTTTTCACTTCACTCTGAAATTCTTTGAACTTTTCAAATGTTTCAGACTTATGTTTCATCAAGTAGATATACTCATATCTGCTCAAATCATCTATGAAGATCAGAAAATAATGATACCTGTCGCGAGCCTCAATATTCATCGGACCACATACATCAGTATGTATGATTTCCAACAAATCTGTTGCTCGCTCCATTGTTCCGAAGAACAAAGCCTTAGTCATCTTGCCCATGAGGCATGGTTCGCAAGCATCAACTGATTCATAATCAAGTGATTCCAAAAGCCCATCAGCATGGAGTTTCTTCATGCGCTTTACACCAATATGACCTAAACTTCAGTGCTACAAATAAGTTGCACTATCATTATTAACTTTGCATCTTTTGGTTTCAATATTATGATTATGTGTATCACTACGATCGAGATCCAATGAACTATTTTCATTGGGTGTGTAACCATATAAGGTTTTATTCATGTAAACAGAACAACAATTTATTCTCTTACTTAAATGAATAACCGTATTACAATAAACATGATCAAATCATATTCATGCTCAACGCAAACACCAAATAACACTTATTTAGGTTCAACACTAATCCCGAAATTATAGGGAGTGTGCGATGATGATCATATCAATCTTGGAACCACTTCCAACACACATCGTCACTTCACCCTTAACTAGTCTCTGTTTATTCTGCAACTCCCGTTTCGAGTTACTAATCTTAGCAACTAAACTAGTATCAAATACTGAGGGTTTGCTATAAACACTAGTAAAGTACACATCAATAACATGTATATCAAATATACTTATGTTCACTTTGCCATCCTTCTTATCCGCCAATCACTTGGGGTAGTTCCGCTTCCAGTGACCAGTCCCTTTGCAGTAGAAGCACTTCGTCTCAGGCTTAGGACTAGACTTGGGTTTCTTCACTTGAGCAACTTGCTTGCTGTTCTTCTTGAAGTTTCCCTTCTTCCCTCTGCCCTTTTTCTTGAAACTAGTGATCTTGTCAACCATCAACACTTGATGTTTTTCTTGATTTCTACCTTCGTTGATTTCAGCATCACGAAGAGCTTGGGAGTTGTTTCTGTTATCCCTTGCATATTATAGTTCATCACTAAGTTCTACTAACTTGGTGATGGTGACTAGAGAATTCTGTCAATCACTATCTTATCTGGAAGATTAACTCCCACTTGATTCAAGTGATTGTAGTACCCAGACAATCTGAGCACATGCTCACTAGTTGAGCGATTCTCCTCCATCTTTTAGCTATAGAACTTGTTGGAGACTTCATATATCTCAACTCGGGTATTTGCTTGAAATATTAACTTCAACTCCTGGAACATCTCATATGGTCCATGACGTTCAAAACGTCTTTGAAGTCCCGATTCTAAGCCGTTAAGCATGGTGCACTTAAACTATCAAGTAGTCATCATATTGAGCCAGCCAAACGTTCATAACGTCTGCATCTGCTCCTGCAATAGGTCTGTCACCTAGCGGTGCATCAAGGACATAATTCTTCTGTGCAGCAATGAGGATAAACCTCAGATCACGGATCCAATCCGCATCATTGCTACTAACATTTTTCAACACAATTTTCTCTAGGAACATATCAAATAAACATATGAAAGCAACAACGCGAGCTATTGATCTACAACATAGATATGCTAATACTACCAGGACTAAGTTCATGATAAATTTAAGTTCAATTAATCATATTACTTAAGAACTCCCACTTAGATAGACATCCCTCTAATCTTCTAAGTGATCACGTGATCCAAATCAACTAAACCATGTCCGATCATCACGTGAGATGGAGTAGTTTCATCGGTGAACATCATTATGTTGATCATATCTACTATATGATTCACGCTCGACCTTTCGGTCTCCGTGTTCCGAGGCCATATCTGTATATGCTTGGCTCGTCAAGTATAACCTGAGTATTCCGCGTGTGCAACTGTTTTGCACCCGTTGTATTTGAACGTAGAGCCTATCACACCCGATCATCACGTGGTGTCTCAGCACGAAGAACTTTCGCAACGGTGCATACTCAGGGAGAACACTTCTTGATAATTTAGTGAGAGATCATCTTATAATGCTACCGTCAATCAAAGCAAGATAAGATGCATAAAAAGATAAACATCACATGCAATCAATATAAGTGATATGATATGGCCATCATCATCTTGTGCTTGTGATCTCCATCTCCGAAGCACCGTTGTGATCACCATCGTCACCGGCGCGACACCTTGATCTCCATCGTAGCATCGTTGTCGTCTCGCCAATCTTATGCTTCCACGACTATCACTACCGCTTAGTAATAAAGTAAAGCATTACATCGCGTTTGCATTGCATACAATAAAGCGACAACCATATGGCTCCTACCAGTTGCCGATAACTCGGTTACAAAACATGATCATCTCATACAATAAAATTAGCATCATGCCTTGACCATATCACATCACAACATGCCCTGCAAAAACAAGTTAGACGTCCTCTACTTTGTTGTTGCAAGTTTTACGTGGCTGCTACGGGCTTAAGCAAGAACCAATCTCACCTACGCATCAAAACCACAACGATAGTTTGTCAAATAGACTCCGTTTTAACCTTCGCAAGGACCGAGCGTAGCCATACTTGGTTCAACTAAAGTTGGAGAGACAGTCGCCCGCAAGCCACCTGTGTGCAAAGCACATCGGGGGAACCGGTCTCGCGTAAGCGTACGCGTAATGTTGGTCCGGGTCGTCTCGTCCAACAATACCGCCGAACCAAAGTATGACATGCTGGTAGGCAGTATGACTTATATCGTCCACAACTCACTTATGTTCTACTCATGCAAATAACATCAAACCATAAAAACTAGGCTCGGATACCACTGTTGGGGAACGTAGTAATTTCAAAAAAATTCCTACGCACACGCAAGATCATGGTGATGCACAACAACGAGAGGGGAGAGTGTTGTCTACGTACCCATGCAGACCGACTGCGGAAGCGATCACACAACGTAGAGGAAGTAGTCGTACATCTTCCCGATCCGACCAATCCAAGCACCGTTACTCCGGCACCTCCGAGTTCTTAGCACACATTCAGCTCGATGACGATCCCCGGGCTCCGATCCAGCAAAGCGTCGGGGAAGAGTTCCGTTCTTGATGTACTACCGACGCAGGGCTTCGCCTAAGCACTACAACGATATGATCGAGGTGGAATATGGTGGCAGGGGGCACCGCACACGGCTAAGGAACGATCTCAAGGATCAACTTGTGTGTCTAGAGGTGCCCCTGCCCCCGTATATAAAGTATCCAAGGGGGAGGGCTGGCCGGCTAAGGAGGAGGGCGCAGGAGAGTCCTACTCCCTCTGGGAGTAGGATTCCCCCCCAATCCTAGTTGGAATAGGATTCCTCGGGGGGGGGAGAGAGAGAGGGGGGCCGGCCACCCCTTGGGCTGCCCCTTTCTCCTTTCCACTAAAGCCCACCAAGGCCCATTTAGCTCCCGGGGGGTTCCGGTAACCTCCCGGTACTCCGGTAAAATCCCGATTTCACCCGGAACACTTCCGATATCCAAACATAGGCTTCCAATATATCAATCTTTATGTCTCGACCATTCCGAGACTCCTCGTCATGTCCATGATCACATCCGGGACTCCGAACTAACTTCGGTACATAAAAAAAGCATAAACTCATAATAACTGTCATCGTAACGTTAAGCATGCGGACCCTACGGTTCGAGAACAATGTAGACATGACCGAGACACGTCTCCGGTCAATAACCAATAGCGGGACCTGGATGCCCATATTGGCTCCTACATATTCTACGAAGATCTTTATCGGTCAGACCGCATAACAACATACGTTGTTCCCTTTGTCATCGGTATGTTACTTGCTCGAGATTCGATCGTCGGTATCCAATACCTATTTCATTCTCGTTACTGGCAAGTCTCTTTACTCGTTCTGTAATACATCATCTCACAACTAACATATTAGTTGCAGTGCTTGCAAGGCTTATGTGATGTGCATTAGCGAGAGGGCCCAGAGATACCTCTCCGACAATCGGAGTGACAAATCCTAATCTCGAAATACGCCAACCCAACATCTACCTTTGGAGACACCTGTAGTACTCCTTTATAATCACCCAGTTACGTTGTGACGTTTGGTAGCACCCAAAGTGTTCCTCCGGCAAACGGGAGTTGCATAATCTCATAGTCATAGGAACATGTATAAGTCATGAAGAAAGCAATAGCAACATACTAAACGATCGGGTGCTAAGCTAATGGAATGGGTCATGTCAATCAGATCATTCACCTAATGATGTGATCCCGTTAATCAAATAACAACTCTTTGTCCATGGTTAGGAAACATAACCATCTTTGATTAACGAGCTAGTCAAGTAGAGGCATACTAGTGACACTCTGTTTGTCTATGTATTCACACATGTATTATGTTTCCGGTTAATACAATTCTAGCATGAATAATAAACATTTATCATGATATAAGGAAATAAATAATAACTTTATTATTGCCTCTAGGGCATATTTCCTTCAGATCCAGCTCAAGGAATGATGAGGCTTCCTCTCGTGACTACAAGAAGAGAACATGCCACAGATACATGAAGCCAGGCCACTACATATCTGAATGTCCTCAATGGGACAAGGAATCTAAGAAAAGAAGAAGAGCAAGGAATATGATTCTGACAACAACAAGAAGAAGAGATCTCCAAAGTCTTCATCAAAGTCTTCTTCTCACAAGAAGAGCTCATCAGGGGAGGCTCGTGCATTCTTTGCAAGGAGATGTATTCGGAGGAGGAGTCTGCTTCTAAGGAGGCGATGGTGGAGTCTGAGGAGGATTCTGATTCAGGTGTGGCAAGCCTAGCTCTAGCTTCAGTATTCATCTCCAAGTCCATTTTCAACACTAAAGACAATGGTCACGCCGCAGACACTGAAGCCGAGGACGAGGACAACTCTCCTCCGACCTACTGCTTCATGGAATGAGGTGCCAAGGTAAACTCATGCGATGCTTACTTTCAAACCTCCAATGAAGATGAATCTAAGTGTGAATCCAAACCTAGCTATAACACACTTACTAAACATGCAAAGGAACAACAAACTTCTATGGAACACATTCAAAAGTTGCGAGACAAAAGCGATGACCTGTTGGACGAGGAAATGAATCGAACTCAGTCCTTAATCAAAGACATCAAAAATCTTCGCGTTAAGTATGAAGAACTTGAAAGTTGTCATGAAACCCTCTCGGCCTCTCATGAGAGGCTTTCCTATTATTATCTTCAAAGGAAGCAAGACCTCGAGAAATTGAGAGTGTCTCCTGAAGGTCTTCAAAAGGAGAATGATTCACTACTCGCTCAACATATCAGTTCCTCTCACGAAGACTTTGTGCCACCATGTTTAAAATGTCTTGAGCATGATAATGTTGTCTCTATTACTGAATGTACTAATGCCTCTGATGTTGCAATATCTTCGACTGCTGATGTGGTAACTAATCCCTCTTCCGAGGACACCACTACTATTGCTGATTAGAATGCTAGGTTGAACACATTCCTTGACACGGGCATGTACAAAAGCCTCAAAGGGCATCAGAAACTATGCGATGTCCTCAAGAAATAGATTCTGAACCAAAACCCTAGGAAAGAGGGTGTTGGGTTTGAGAGGAAAATGAATGTTGATGGTTCTTACTAGAAGCATGAGAAGTACCCCAAAACCATATGGGTTGTTGCAAAGGGCCCTTTAGTGGACCCATCGACCTTATCTGGCTTCACTTGTACTAATCCCGTTGTCTTTGATGAGTCCTTTGACGCCAATTAGAAGCTGTTTAAGAATTAGAATGTGAAGTGTTTGCCAGTTTTATTGGTACTAACTGCAGGAATGGGCCACCTTTGAAGTAGATCTGGGTGCCCAACAGTTGTCTTGAGAAGCTTCCTGTGAAAGTCACCATGACACCACTAGGGAAGAAGACAAACCCCAGACCAAATGCTTCATATGTCCCAAAGGCTTCATGCAGACAGAGCACCTCACAAGGTCAACCTAACGCCAATTTTTTCCAAGGAAATTATCATCAGACTCATGAATACGAGCGTGTTTCTTATAACCGCTATGTTCACAAATCAAAGAACTTTTCTGCATATTCTTTCGAGTACTATGCATCTCCTGTAAAACTATTTGCTAGGGCTCCAAAGACAAAGTTCTCGGATGCTGCTCTTAGACTTATTGCTTCTGAGCCACCCCTTAAGATGTCGGTGGCTAAGAAGAATTAACTTCTCTTGCAGGGAATGGTCTCCAGTCAGAAATCACAGACTTCTGAAGACAATGCTGGGGACCTAAAACATCTTGTGGGATGCAAGATAAAATGCCAAAATGGTCTTACCATGTATTTCATCCCAGGGTTTCTTGATGAGCATCCTATCTTACCAAACAAGAATCTTAACTTTGATAGTATGCTTGTTCGTTATATGTTTGTGCTTCACAATACTCTAGATGAAGCCTATCCCGCTAACTGCACTATAAGGTATGACTCTGAAAGCTACTGAGTGGATAATGGACAATGGGTGCAAAAACCACATGACGGGTGATCGAAGTCTTCTCATGGATTCAACCCTACATCCATCTACTAAAGGTCTAAGTGCATCTAGTGCCACCCTTAGTTGGTTTTGGAGTATTGACGACAAACTTGGTTGAGGGACTAATGTGTTTGTGAGAATTGCAGGTCAACACATGTAGTAGTCCCTCATTGATTCGGTTTACCTACCAGAGATGACCCCTAAAATGTATGAAGACATTGAAGACAATGGTGGTTCGTGAAGACATTCACGATGAAGATAAGGACCTATGAAGACATTCACTTGAAGACAATGGAGTGAGAAGACATAGTTGTTTTGTAGTTTCCTTTTCTTCTTTATTGAGTCATAGGAACCACCGTACTGTTAAGTGGGCTCCAAGTGAACAAAGTCAGATGACTGATGTGATGCTCAACGAAAATCATATGTCTTCGAGCGAAGACAATGAGAGCAAATCTTATCCAGAGTTGGATGAGTCAGCTTTGCTTGTAGCCCAAGCCAAGGTGCCGCATGTGTTTGAAATCCGACCATTGGACACGTGTCGGTTCCTTAGTGACCCAGGGTCATTTCAGACATATCATGCCAGGTTGCCTCCAGGCTATAAATAGCCCACCCCTACACCATAATTTGGTGGCTGCTCAGAGTTAGTGCATGGCTTTTGTCGTTTGAGAGCAACCCACCTCCGAAGCCTTTGAGAGAGAGAGATCCTTGCGAGGACAAAACCCAAACATCCACATCCAAAGAGTGTTAGGCACCACTGAAGTCTTTCTGTCTATGTGACCTGAAGACTTATTACCCTTGAGGACTATGAATCCTCTAGCCGGTTAGGTGTCGCGTTCTCAGCATCCAAGATTCATTATGGATCGCCACTAAACAAAGTCTGTGAAGGTTTGGAAGTCTACCTTGAACACTTAACAGAGTGATTGGGCGAGGACTGGGTGTCCTTAGCTCAACGGGAATAAGCTGAAGACGCGGTCTTCTGAGTTCAATCTCAGCCTCCCTAACCAGACGTACAGTTGTCACAACAACTAGAACTGGTCTACCAAATCCTTGTCTTCACCAAGCTACTGGTTCTATCCCTTACTTCCTTTACATTTTAGTTTGTCTTCATGAAGTCATTGCTTGCTTACCTGATCTGTTTGACTTCACTGTGTGAAGATTATTACCTATTTGGCTTCATACTATCTTCCATTCTGATCGATACTACCTAGCTGTTGTTAGTCTTCGTACATTCACTATACTATTACTTGACTATGGCTTGTCTAGTGTAGTTCATCTTCCGTTGCATATCATATGGGCTCATTCCAACTGTTTGTCTTCAAAGACCTCTTGTTTTGAAGACTTCCATAAAATCGCCTATTCACCCCCTCTAGTCGATAACTAGCACTTTCAATGGGTATCAGAGCAAGGTGCTCCCTTTTTCTGTGTGATTCGGTTTAACCACCTGGAGTTTTAGCTATGTCTACTACAGGGATAATCAAGGTCTCTGCTATGTGCCCATTCTTCGATGGCACTGATTACCCCTATTGGAAGAATAAGATGCGCATGCATCTTGAAGCCATTGATGTTCACCTCTGGTATGTCGTCAAGACAAGTGTTCCCAAGGTCGGTGAAGGTGTCACTGCTGCTGATGTCAAGAGGTTTGCGCAACTGGACTTAACCACCAAGAACATCATCGGTGGTCATCTGACCAATGGACAGTATGGCCGTGTGAGTGCACTATAAACTGCAAAGCTAGTCTGGGACTGGCTGTCCAAGGTCAACGAAGGCGTCTTAACTCAGAGAGACTCAAGGATTGATGTTCTTCGCAATATCTTCAACCGCTTCAAGAGAAATGGCGATGAGAATGTCCATCTCACATTTGATTGCCTCACTGATATCACAATTGAGCTTCGTGATCTTGGCACCACTGAGATCACTAAGCACAAAATTGTGAAGAAGCTTATGAGATCACTTGACAGGTCATTTGACAGCCTTGCCCTGATGATACAAGAATGTCCTGACTTCAAAGATCTCGATCCATCTGACATACTTGAGAGGCCCAACACACACGAGTTCCAGCTATCTGAGAAAAGAGACATCTATGGCCCCAACTATGGCCGAACTCATGCTTTGAAGGAAAAGGCTCTTTCCTCATCTGAAGAAGAATCTAACTGCAGTTCTGAGGATCATGAAGACATTGGCAGAGAACTAGCAATGCTTGTGAAGAAGTTCCAAAAGTTCTCCAAGAAGAATCACTTCAGAAAGTCTTCAAGATCCACCTCAAGAAATGATCAGGCCTCCTCTCATGACCACAAGAAGAGAACATGCCACAAATGCAAGAAGCCAGGCTACTACATCTCAGGGTGCCCCCAATGGGAATCTAAGAAGAAGAAGAAGAGAAAGGAATATGATTCTGATGACAAGAAGAATAAGAAATCATCAAAGTCGTCTTCAAAGTCTTCATCTCGTAAGAAGAGCTCATCTGGCAAGGCTCGTGCGTTCGTTGGCAAGGAGATGGATTTAGAGGAGGAGTCTGCTTCTGTGGAGGCAAAGGTGGAGTCTGTCGGATTTCGGGTTCCGGCAAAACCCTTGAGGTTTGAACACTGGGGTGCGCACAAAGATCTCTCCCCCTCTCTAGCTCGCACACTCTACGATCTCACGGCCTAGCTCGACGGACCCAAAGAACATGACACACACGATTTATACTGGTTCGAGCCACCATTGTGGTGTAATACCCTACTCCAGTGTGGTGTGGTGGATTGCCTCTTGGGCTGAGGATGAACAGTTACAAGGGAAGAACAGCCTCGCGAGGAGAGGTGTTCTTGTGCTTAGTGAACTTGAGTGGCTGGGGTGATATGGACCCGATCTAGGTCCCAATCAGATCCCTATGGTGGTGCCTAGTCCTATTTATAGAGGACCTAGTCCTCTTGCCAAATATTGAGCGGGAAGGGATCCCACAACGGCCAAATTCAAAGGGAGACAACTAGTACAAGCTATCCTGACAAAAGAAGAATTCGCCTGCCAAAGGCTCTGGTGGTGACGCCGTCTTGGGCTCCACAGTGACCTCTGTCCTGCCGTCCTGCTAGTCTTGGTCTTGTTGCACCGATATGGAAACCTTTGCCTGATGCCTCGAGACTCCTCGTCTGTGCTTGCCCCTTTAGCACCAAAGAGGAAACAAGGACACTGCGCGCGCTGGCGCCCGTTTGGCTCCAGTCGTCACGGCTTGCGTCACAAAACCTTGTGAGGTGCCCCTTGCCTTGATCTCTCCGCCCCTCGGGAGCCAGCTGTCAGGACCCCGATCCAGAGCCACATCGATATAGCATGTAACATGTCATATCCCTTTGCGGCCTCACGCACGGTATTCCCATGGGTGTCACCTTACCTGGCCCGGGACCATTTGCGCCTTTTGGCTCACGTATATGACAGTGTCGCTACCATCCATATGACAAAGAACCCGGGCCAACATGACTAGTCGTGAACACAAAGTGGCACTAACTTACAGGGACAGCCATACATGACCCAACAACGAACGTGTCGGTCATCAGCGAGTGAATTCAGGCTATAGCAACTGGGCTAATAGGACTCCGGGAATCCGGGCTGTAGCAGGCTTACATGACTCCGAAAGACACTGCGTGACATTTCCCCGAAGGGACAGACACAAGATCGAAGAATGACACATGCCGGACAATCTAAGTGTTCTGGAACAGTAGCAACTGGGCTAACAGGACTTCGGTAAACGGGGCAGTAGCAAACTACCATGGCTCAGTGGAAGCACCAGACCACATTTCCCAATAAGAGAGGCTGCCAAGGATAGACAATGATGACCCACAAGTATAGGGGATCTATCGTAGTCCTTTCGATAAGTAAGAGTGTCGAACCCAATGAGGAGCAGAAGGAAATGATAAGCGATTTTCAGCAAGGTATTCTCTGCAAGCACTGAAATTATAGATAATAGATAGTTTTGTGATAAGATAATTTGTAACGAGCAACAAGTAACGAAAGTAAATAAAGTGCAGCAAGGTGGCCCAATCCTTTTCGTAGCAAAGGACAAGCCTCGACAAATTCTTATATAGAGAAAAGCGCTGCTAAGGACACATGGGAATTATCGTCAAGCTAGGTTTCATCACGATCATATGGTTCGCGTTCGGTACTTTGATAATCTGATATGTTGGTGGACCGGTGCTTGGGTGTTGTTCTTACTTGGACAAGCATCCCACTTATGATTAACCTCTATTGCAAGCATCCGCAACTACAAAAAAAGTATTAAGGTAAACCTAACCATAGCATGAAACATGTGGATCCAAATCAGCCCCTTACGAAGCAACGCATAAACTAGGGTTTAAGCTTCTGTCACTCTAGCAACCCATCATCTACTTATTACTTCCCAATGCCTTCCTCTAGGCCCAAATAATGGTGAAGTGTCATGTAGTCGACGTTCACATAACACCACTAGAGGAGAGACAACATACATCTCATCAAAATATCGAACGCATACCAAATTCACATGACTACTAATAGCAAGACTTCTCCCATGTCCTTAGGAACAAACATAACTACTCACAAAGCATATTCATGTTCATAATCAGAGGGGTATTAATATGCATATAGGATCTGAACAAATGATCTTCCACCAAATAAACCAGCTAGCATCAACTACAAGGAGTAATCAACACTACTAGCAACCCACGGGTACCAATCCTAGACTTAGAGACAAGAATTGGATACAAGAGATGAACTAGGGTTTGAGAGGAGATGGTGTTGGTGAAGATGTTGATGGAGATTGACCCCCTCCCGATGAGAGGATCGTTGGTGATGACAATGGCGATGATTTCCCCCTCCCAGAGGGAAGTTTCCCAGGCAGAACAGCTCCGCCAGAGCCCTAGATTGGTTCCGCCAAGGTTTCGCCTCATGGCAGCGGAGTCTCTTCCCGAAAGCTTGCTTATGATTTTTTTCTCATCGAAGGACTCCATATAGCATAAGATGGGCATCGGAGGGCCACCAGGGGGCCCACGAGGCTGGGGGCGCGCCCCCACCATCATGGCAAGGGTGTGGCCCCCCTCTGGAACTTCTTGCTCTTAGTATTTTTTATATATTCTGAAAATGACTTCCGTTAAGTTTCAGGAGTTTTGGAGCTGTGCCGAAAATGTCTCTAATATTTGCTTCTTTTCCAGCCCAAAATCCCAGCTGCCGGCATTCTCCCTCTTTATGTAGACCTTGTAAAATAAGAGAGAATAGGCATAAGTATTGTGACATAATGTGTAATAACAACCCATAATGCAATAAATATCGATATAAAAGCATGATGCAAAATGGACGTATCAACTCCCCAAGCTTAGACCTCGCTTTTCCTCAAGCGAAAGCCGGAATCGAAAAATGTGTCCACATGTTTAGAGATAGAGGTGTCGACAAAAATAAAATACGGACATGAGGGCATCATGATCATTCTTAGAACAACAACTTATATAATTCTTGTCATATGATCGCTTATGCTAGAGTAACAATTCAATCACAATTTCAAGTATGAATCATAAACTTCATAGAAAACTAACAAACTATAATCTCAGTCATTGGAGCAATTGCAATTTATCATAACATAGGAAAGATTCAATATAAGAGCTTTTCAGGAAGTCCACATACTCAACTATCATATAGTCTTTCACAATTGCTAACACTCACGCAATACTTATGGGTATGGAGTTTTAATCAGACACAGAGAAAGACAAGGGCTTATAGTTTTGCCGACCAATGTTTTACCACAAGGGTAATGTCAACAATAATAGTTCATGAAAACTCACATCCAATTAGCCATATATACCAGGATCTTTCCAACATGTTGTGCTTGCAAAAAGATAAAATGTAGAAAGGAAGGGTGAAGATCACCATGACTCTTATGCAAGGTAGCAGATAAAAGTAACAGATAGGCCCTTCGCAGACGGAAGCAGAGGTTGTCATGCGCTTTTATGGTTGGATGCACAAAATCTTAATGCGAAAGAACGTCACTTTATATTGCCACTTGTGATATGGACCTTTATTATGCAGTCCGTCGCTTTTATTTCTTCTGTATCATACGATCGTATAAAGCTTATTTTCTCCCACACTAATAAGTCATACATATTTAGAGGGCAATTTTTATTGCTTGCATCGATGACAACTTACTTGAGGGATCTTACTCAATCCATAGGTAGGTATGGTGGACTCTCATGGCAAAACTGGTTTAAGGGTGTTTGAAAGCACAAGTAGTATCTCTACTTGGTGCAAATAATTTGGCTAGCATGAGGTTGAAAGGCAAGCTCAATCATGTTGGATGATCCATGACAATATAATTTATCTCAGATGTAAGAAAACATAACCCATTGCGTTGTCTTCCTTCTCCAACGTTAACTCTTTAGCATGTCATATTTTAATGAGTGCTCACAATCATAAAAGATGTCCAAGATAGTGTATTTATATGTGAAGACCTCTCTTTCTTTATTACTTCCTATTAATTGCAACGATGACCAAAACTATGTTTGTCAACTCTCAACAACTTTTATTCATCATACTCTTTCTATGTGAGCTCATTACTCTCCATGAGATCCATATGATCTCTTTGTTTCATTTTATTTCTTTCTCTTTTCTTTTATTCACTCAAGATTATGGGAAAATAATCAAGCCCTTGACTCAACACTAATCTTTATTATATATAGCTCACGGACTCGATTACATAGAAGGATCATAAAGAAAAACTCACAACTAGATCATACTAAAACTTTATGCTACTAGATCAAGATATTACCAAAAGGATCGATCTAAGAAAAACGGTAAAGATAGAAGTGATGGTGATACAATACCGGGGCACTACCCCAAGCTTGGCAGATGCCGAGGGGAGTGCCCATACCGATGTGATTATATCTCCTTTTTTGTTGGTGAAGAGGGTGTTGGTTTTGTTGATGGCGTAGGCTTCTTCCTTAATTTGCGCTTGAGGACAGAATTTTGATCCCTTAGGTCATCGATCTCCTGCTCAGGGCTTAATATCTTCTTGCATAATTCCTGTTTGTTTTCCTGCAAGAGGCGAAAAGGGATAAACTCGATCTTAGGTTTCTTTGCTCTATCAGGGAGGCTTCACTTTTTGAACTCCACATGCATGTCCCCAGGTTGAGGTAATGGGACTTCATCTTCATGTGAACTCGTCTCCTCCTTTCCCCTGGGTTCATAGTCCTCTTCTTCTTCCGTAGTCCAACCACAATGCTCCACGTCCCCATAGACCTTAGGATCTATACGATAATCAGCCACATAGCTTTCTCCTTCCGAATCCTGGGACGACATATTGCTCTAATCTGCAGCAGAAACAACTCAAAACAATAACAGGAGATTTTTTGCATGATACTGTGGTCAAAACATTCTGGAGATTATATAATTAATTTTTACCGACCAAAATACGTAACGTGCAAGAAAACGGAGGCCAGAGAGCACACGAGGTGCCCACAAGGTAGGGGGGGCGCCCAGGGGGTAGGGCACGCCCTCCACCCTCGTGGAGCCCTCGTGTCCTTCCCGGACTGCTTCTTATTTTTTCTAATTTTCTAAATATTCCAAAACGGAGAAAAATTGCCATTAGAACTGGTTTGGAGTCGGTTTACTTACCGTACCACATACCTATTCCTTTTCGGAGTCTAAAAACGTTCCCGAAAGTGTCCCTTATGTATTCCTCTGGGCTTACGGTTTCAATAACATTGGTTTCAACATTTATAGGATTACCTGAGATATAATTTTTGATTCTTTGACCGTTCACCACATTCGGATTTGTGCCTTCGAAGTTGTTGATTTTTATGGCACCGGAACGATAGACCTCCTCGATAACGTAGGGACCTTCCCATTTAGAGAGAAGTTTTCCTGCAAAAAATCTTAAACGAGATTTGTATAGCAATACATAATCACCTATGTTAAACTCACGCTTTTGTACCCTTTTGTCATGCCATCTTTTAACCTTTTCTTTAAACAATTTGGCATTCTCATAGGCTTGGGTTCTCCATTCATCAAGTGAGCTAATATCAAATAACCTTTTCTCACCGGCAAGATTGAAATCATAATTGCGCTCTTTAATAGCCCAATAAGCCTTATGTTCTAGTTCGAGAGGTAAGTGACATGCCTTTCCATAAACCATTTTATACGGAGACATACCCATAGATTTTTTATATGCAGTTCTATAGGCCCATAATGCATCATCAAGTTTCTTGGACCAATTCTCTCTAGATCTATTAACAGTCTTTTGCAAAATTAATTTGAGTTCTCTATTACTCAATTCTACTTGACCACTAGACTGTGGGTGATAAGGAGATGCAATTCTATGATTAACATCAAGGCAAGCATTTTACGGAAAGCACCATGAATAAAATGTGAACCACCATCAGTCATTAAATATCTAGGGACTCCAAACCTCGGAAAAATAACTTCTTTAAGCATCTTAATAGAGGTGTTATGATCAGCACTACTAGTTGGGATAGCTTGTACCCACTTAGTAACGTAATCAACAGCAACTAAAATATGTGTATATCCATTAGAGGCAAGAAAAGGTCCCATATAATCAAATCCCCGAACATCAAATGGTTCAATAACAAGCGAATAATTTATAGGCATTTCTTGAAATCTACTAATATTACCAATTCTTTGACATTCATCACAAGACAAGACAAACTGACGGGCATACTTGAAGAGAGTAGGCCAATAAAAACCGGATTGCAATACCTTATGTGCAGTTCTATCTCCAGCATGGTGTCCTCCATAAGCCTCGGAGTGACACTTGCGTAGGATCTGTTCCCGTTCATGCTCAGGTACACAACGTCTAATAATACCATATACTCCTTCTTTATAAAGATGTGGGTCATCCCAAAAGTAGTGTCTCAAATCATAGAAGAACTTTTTCTTTTGCTGGTATGTGAAACTAGGTGGTATAAACTTAGCAACAATGTAATTAGCATAATCAGCATACCATGGAGCTGTGTGAGAAGCATTTATGACATTTAATTGTTCATCAGGAAAGCTATCATCAATAGATAGTGGGTTATCAAGAACATTTTCTAACCTAGACAAGTTGTCTGCAACGGGGTTCTCAGCTCCCTTTCTATCAATAATATGCAGATCAAATTCTTGTTGGAGGAGAACCCATCTAATAAGTATAGGTTTAGCATCTTTCTTTTCCATAAGATATTTAATAGTAGCATGATCAGTGTGAATAGTTACTTTAGAATCAACAATATAAAGTCTGAACTTATCACAAGGAAATACAACTGCTAAGAATTCTTTTTTAGTTGTAGCATAATTTCTCTGGGCATTGTCTAGAGTTTTACTAGCATATTGAATAACATTTAGTTTCTTATCAACTCTTTGCCCTAGAACAGCACCTACAGCATAATCACTAGCATCACACGTAATTTCAAAAGGTAAATTCCAATCAGGTGGCTGAACAATAGGTGCAGAGATCAATGCTTTCTTAAGTATTTGAAATGCTTCTACACAATCATTATCAAAGATGAATGGTATATCTTTTTGTAATAAATTAGTCAGAGGCCGAAAAGTTTTTTAGAAGTCCTTAATGAACCTCCTATAAAAACCGGCATGACCAAGGAAACTTCTTATACCTTTGATGTCCTTGGGACATGACATCTTTTCAATAGCATTAACTTTATCTTTATCAACTTCAATGCCCCTTTCAGAAATTTTGTGGCCCAAGACAATACCTTCATTAACCATAAAGTGACATTTCTCCCAATTCAAGACAAGGTTAGTTTCTTTACATCTCTGCAAAACTCGATCAAGGTTGCTTAAGCAATCATCAAAAGAGGATCCATAAACGGAGAAATCATCCATGAATACCTCACATATCTTTTCAAAAAAATCAGAAAATATAGCCATCATGCATCGTTGAAAGGTAGCAGGTGCATTGCATAAACCAAAAGGCATACATCTATAAGCAAAAGTATCAAAAGGGAAAGTAAAAGTGGTCTTAGATTGATCATCAGCTGACACAGGTATTTGTGAGAAACCAGAATAACCATCTAGAAAGCAAAAATGTGTATGTTTAGATAATCTTCTAGCATTTGATCAATAAAAGGTAAGGGGTAATGATATTTTTAGTAGCCTTATTTAATTTGCGAAAATAAATTACCATCCTATAACCTGTAATAATTCTTTGCGGAATCAATTCATCTTTATCATTAGGAACGACAGTAATACCTCCATTCTTAGGAACACAACGGACAGGACTTACCCACTGACTATTAGCAACGGGATAAATTATACCTGCCTCAAGGAGCTTTAGTATTTCTTTTCTTACCACTTCTTTCATCTTAGGATTCAGTCGTCGTTGGTGATCAATAACTGGTTTGGCATCTTTTTCCCAATTTATTTTGTGTTGACATAGAGTGGGACTAATGCCCTTAAGATCATCAAGAGTATATCCAATAGCAGCACGGTGCTTCTTCAGAGTTTTCAATAATGTTTCTTCCTCCTTCTCTGAAAGGTTAGAACTAATAATAATAGTATATACCTTCTTTTCATCAAGATAAGCTCATTTAAGAGTATCAGCCAATGGTTTAAGCTCAAATACGGGATCACCCTTGGGTGGAGGAGGATCCCCTAAGATTTCAACAGGCAAGTTGTGTTTCAGAATAGGTCCCTGTTTAAAGAACACTTCATCTATTTCCCTTCTTTCATTCATATACATATCATTTTCATAGTCTAGCAAATATTGTTTTAAAGGATCACTTGGAGGTACGGCAATAGAAGCAAGACCAATAATTTCATCTTTACTAGGCAATTCTTCTTCACGGTGTTGTCTACGAAATTTAGAAAAGTTGAACTAATGAGACATATCACCTAAACCAATAGTAATAACATCCTTTTTGCAGTCTATCCTAGCATTAACAGTGTTTAAGAAGGGTCTACCAAATATAAAGGGGCAAAAGCTATCTTGTGGGGAACCAAGAACAAGAAAATTAGCAGGATATTTAGTTTTCCCACACAAGACTTCAACATCTCTAACAATCCCAATTGGTGAAATAGTATCTCTATTGGCAAATTTAATTGTGACATCAATATCTTTTAACTCAGCAGGTGCAATATCATGCATAATCTCGTTGTACAAGTCAATAGGTATTGCACTAGCACTGGTACCCATATCACACAAGCCATGATAACAATGATCTCCTATTTTAACACAAAAGAACAGGCATGCCTACCAAAGGTCTATGTTTATCTTTAGCACAAGGTTTAGCAATTCTAGCAGTTTCATCACAGTAATAAATAACATGCCCATCAATATTATCAGCCAAGAGATCCTTAACAATAGCAATATTAGGTTCAACTTTAACTTGCTTAGGAGGTGTATAGGTTCTAATATTGCTTTTACGAACCATAGTTGAAGCTTTAGCATGATCTTTTATCCTAACAGTAAAAGGTGGTTTCTCAACATAAGCAGTAGGAACAATAGGATCATTATAAGTGATAGTCTTTTCTTCAACTTTAATAGGTGCAGCTACTTTTACTTCTATGAGAGGATGATATTTAAACCACTTCTCTTTAGGGACATCAATATAAGTAGCAAAAGATTCACAAAAAGAAGCTACTATTTCAGAGTCAAGTCCATATTTAGGGCTGAATTTACAGAAAACATCGGTATCCATAAAAGATTTAACACAATCAAAATTAGGTGTCATACCTGACTCCTTACCTTCATCGAGATCCCAATCTTCAGAGTTGCGTTTAATTTCTTCCAATAAATCCCATTTGAATTCAATAGTCTTCATCATAAAAGAGCCAGCACAAGAAGTATCGAGCATGGTGCGGTTGTTATCAGAAAGCCGAGCATAAAATTTTTGAATAATCATTTCTCTTGAGACCTCATGATTGGGGCATGAATATAACATTGACTTAAGCCTCGCCCAAGCTTGAGTGATGCTTTCTCCTTCGCTAGGCTAAAAATTATATATATAATTGCGATCACAATGAACAAGATGCATAGGATAAAACTTCTGATGAAATTCCAATTTCAATCGTTTGTAGTTCCATGATACCATATCATCACATAGCCTATACCATGTCAATGTGTCTCCCTCCAAAGATAAAGGGAAGACCTTCTTCTTGATAACATCATCGGGCATACCTACAAGCTTAAATAATCCACAAACTTCATCCACATATATTACGTGCTCATCAGGATGTAATGTTCCATCTCCTGCAAAAGGATCAGCTAGCAGTTTTTCTATCATACCCGAAGGAATTTCAAAGCAGACATTTACATTTTCAGTAGGTTCAATAGGTTTAGTAGGTTGGGGAGCAACTCTTTGCTCTACTGGTCGGGGTGAAGATACCCCGAACAAGCCCCTGAGAGGATTACTTTCCATAGTAACAAGTGATAGTAAATTTCAACACACTATATAAATTTTTCCTTACGAAATTCCACCTACCAAAGGCGCTTCACTCCCAGGCAATGGCGCTAGAAAAGAGCCTTGATGACCCACAAGTATAGGGGATCTATCGTAGTCCTTTCGATAAGTCAGAGTGTCGAACCCAACGAGGAGCAGAAGGAAATGATAAGCGGCTTTCAGCAAGGTATTCTCTGCAAGCACTGAAATTATAGGTAATAGATAGTTTTGTGATAAGATAATTTGTAACGACCAACAAGTAACAAAAGTAAATAAAGTGCAGCAAGGTGTCCCAAACCTTTTTGTAGCAAAGGACAAGCCTCGACAAATTCTTATATAGAGAAAAGCGCTCCCGAGGACACTTGGGAATTATCGTCAAGCTAGGTTTCATCATGATCATATGATTCGCGTTCGGTATTTTGATAATCTGATATGTGGGTGGACTGGTGCTTGGGTGCTGTCCTTACTTACACAAGCATCCCACTTATGATTAACCTCTATTGCAAGCATCCGCAACTACAACAAATGTATTAAGGTAAACCTAACCATAGCATGAAACATGTGGATCCAAATCAGCCCCTTACGAAGCAACGCATAAACTAGGGTTTAAGCTACTGTCACTCTAGCAACCCATCATCTACTTATTACTTCCCAATGCCTTCCTCTAGGCCCAAATAATGGTGAAGTGTCATGTAGTCGATGTTCACATAACACCACTAGAGGAGAGACAACATACATCTCATCAAAATATCGAACAAATACCAAATTCACATGACTACTAATAGCAAGACTTCTCCCATGTCCTCAGGAACAAACGTAACTACTCACAAAGCATATTCATGTTCATAATTAGAGGCGTATTAATATGCATATAGGATCTGAACATATGATGTTCCACCAAATAAACCAACTAGCATCAACTACAAGGAGTAATCAACACTAGTAGCAACCCACAGGTACCAATCCCAGACTTACAGACAAGAATTGGATACAAGAGATGAACTAGGGTTTGAGAGGAGATGGTGCTGGTCAAGATGTTGATGGAGATTGAACCCCTCCTGATGAGAGGATCGTTGGTGATGATTATGGAGATGATTCGCCCTCCCAGAGGGAAGTTTCCCCGGCAGAACAGCTCCACTAGAGCCCTAGATTAGTTCCGCCAAGGTTCCGCCTCGTGGCTGCGGAGTCTCATCCCAAAAGCTTGCTTACGATTTTTTTCTCATCGAAGGACTCCATATAGCAGAAGATGGGCATCGGAGGGCCACCAGGGGGCCCACGAGGCAGGGGGCGCGCCCAAGGGGGTAGGGCACGCCCCCCATCGTTGTGGCCAGGGTGTGGACCCATCTGGAACTTCTTGCGCTCAATGTTTTTTATATATTCTGAAAATGACTTCCATGAAGTTTCAAGAATTTTAGAGCTGTGCAGAATAGGTCTCTAATATTTGCTTCTTTTCCAGCCCAGAATCCCAGCTGCCGGCATTCTCCCTCTTTATGTAAACCTTGTAAAATAAGAGAGAATAGGCATAAGTATTGTGACATAATGTGTAATAATAACCCATAATGCAATAAATATCGATATAAAATCATGATGCAAAATGGAGGTATCAGACAACTAGGTTGTCGGATCCCACACATACCAAGCATTTCAATCATACGCACAATATGCTCGATATGTGCAAATTCAACATGGCATCACAACAAAACTCTACAACTCAAGTACTTTATTTAAAAGGCTCTAAAGAGCCATACATAACATGTTCATACAGGTAGGGGTCACACGACCCAACACTCAAGTCATACAAACATACAAGCACATGCGGAAGCAAACTTGTCTGAGTATAGACAACTAGAAAGCAAGAAGGCTTGACGAAGCCTGTCTATCTACAAGGCCCTTCACGGCTCAGGATCGCCACCTGGGTGGGAAGTCACTCGTCAACGTCGAGATCTACTAGAACCCATCGGAGGGGGCGGTGTTCTCTTCTGCAACAGTAATTAAGCAAACATGAGTACGAAGGTACTTAGCAAGACTTACATCAGATCCTACATACATGCACAGTATCAACAAAGAGTAGCGGAGTTTATTGCAGCAAGCCAGCTTTCACTCTTGGCTAAACTATCCTACGAGACAGCAACTTGTAAATGTTTTGTGCACACGAGTCCACTACTCACCACAACAATACACAATCGCGGATCCTCCTCCGTCATCCTACGGAAGGGCCATCCACGACACTCACACTTGTCTTGAGGCTTTTAGGAGTATCCATTTACTTGTCTATGAACTGTATAGGCAACCAAGTAGTCCTTTACCGCGGAAACGGCTATTCGAATAGATGATGTTAACCCTGCAGGGGTGTACTTCTTCACACACATTCCCACCACTTGTCGCCGCTACACGACATGTACTCGGCAACCTTCAAGAGGAAGCCCAACGAGGGTGTCGGCCATGGCCTGCCTAAACACCTAAGTCTCTAGTCCAGGTTTACCGCCTATCCAGGTTCCATCCGTAGGGAGTCCGACCGAGGTTTCCACATATGGCCCCGAACGATGTGTACAGGGTTCCGAGACACCAAATGGGCGCTCGGCATACCCAGCCACGTACCTACCACATCACAGCCCACCCCGAGGGTCAGCACTGTGCACGGTCTCCATTATACTACAAACACCAGAAACTACTCGCAACTCCTGGACATAGGACTAGGGTGGTTAAGAAGCCGAGAGGGTCCATTGGTTTTGGGCCCAATGCATGGTAGTAGCTGATTCTTAAATCACACATACAGATCTCGGTGCTTAAGGGTGGTTCCACTGAAACAACCCACCATGTACTCCTACATGGCCTCTCATCGATACCTTTACCAAATCGTGTTCAACACATCACTCACATTACCGACATAATCATTTCACTCTAGCCATCACCCAGATGAACCAGACCTGACACGACTCTAAGCATAGTAGGCATAGCAAGGTAGGAAACACAGACATGGCTCAATCAACTCCTACACATGGTAGTGGGTTTCATCAAGTTACTGTGGCAATGATAGGTCATGCAGAGGAAATGGGTTCCACTACCGCAGCACACAATAGTTTGAAATGTTGTTGTCTTAAATGCAGTAAAAGAGAGCAGGAGCGAGAACATGGGATTGTATCGATATGATCAATGGGGTTGCTTGCCTGACAAAGTGGTCGAGGGGTACTATCCTTCAACTGGATACTCGTGAATATCCTCGGGAGCAGAAGCTACCACGGAGATCACACCGGTAACACAATCAATACATGGCAATATGCAACAATATGATGCATGCATATGACATGGCAAAATGAGTGTGTTGGGCTAATGCAACTACAACCAGATGGGTTTGAGCCATTTTGAACCAAAGATTCAAAGTTCAACTCATTTGTGATCTTAAATAGTGCTTTATCATGTTTTGCACTAAACAACAAGTTAACTTGTTTAAACATGCATGAAACCTGTACAGATGGATAGATTGGATTTTGCTGATCATTTTCCATATATAACACTTTGCATTTGGAGCTACAGATTAATTTCTATGATTTTTTTATGTTAGCACTATTTTTTGGAATTTCATGAATAAGAATAAATCCAGAAAAGAGTTACTGCATCAGCACTGCATCAGCAAGTCAACTGGGTGTCCAGGTCAAACCTGATTAGTGGGGCCCACTCGTCAGTGTCACAGTAGCAAATTAACTTAATTAAAATTAGTTTAAAAACTAATGTAGGTTTGACCAGGGCCGGGCTCACATGTCAGTGACCCAAGGTGGTCAAACCCCTGGTCAACTGGGTCAAATCGCCGGCGTTTAGTCACCGGCGAGGACCAGACGCGGCGGAGGGGTGCGGGATTCGCACTCCGGCGACCAAATGGACGGCGGAGGCCACCTACGCATAGCTAGGAGCAAGCTGCGTCGAGTGGTGGTGGTGTTTGGGCTCAGGGTCGCTGGAAACGACCCCGACGACGAGTTTGGCGGCTGTCAGAGTTCGGGCAAGCTCGAACTCGACGCTGTGGGGGTTCTGGAGGCACGAGGCCAGCTCCTACGAAGCCCATGGGGTGCGGTGAGTGCATTGGGCACGGTGGCGTGGCCGTTGCATGGCCGGATCCACATCGGCGACGAGCTCGGGCGGCGGCTCGTGCGATTGAGCTCGGTGCGGTCGCTACGGCGCGCGGCAGCGAGAGTGGAGGGGATGGGAAGAGACAGCAGCTCACGACGATCATGATGATATGAACGTCGAGCTCGGGGAGGAACCGGAGTGGACGGGGTGGTGAAGTGGATCTCCGGCGGCGAGAGGTCGAGGACGGCTCGGTGGAGTCGGTGCAGAGCGTGCGAGCGCTCGGGGCTCGGCCTGATCGACGAAGTGGACGACGGCGGAGCTCGTGGACATGGTGGGGCGGCGAGAAGGCGATGGTGGTCGTGGTTACGTCGGCGGTGCTACTACGGCAGTGTCGGCCATGGTGGGGGGAGAGCGAGAGAGAGGCGTAGGGGGGAATGGGATGTCCAGGGGGTCAAGGCGGCAACGTGGAGGCCGTCCAGGTGTCCAGCCGCTGAAGCGGCAAGCAGCTGGTGCTGTGGCGAGCTCTCGCAACCGGCGCCACCTCCTGCCTGTCTGCCTGCCTGGCGGGGAAGAAGTAGCTGGCTGGCACGGGCCAACATAGTGCTGGACCACCAGGTGGGCCGACTGGTGGGTTGTCAGGTAAGTTAGCATTTCCTTTTAATTTTGTTTTTCTTTTCTTTCTATAGGTTTCTGGCTTTTCTAAAACTGCCTAAACACTTCCAAAAATCATCAAACCACTCATGCCCATTGTATAGAATATATCCAACAGGAAACATTTTGGTTTATGATTATTTGGACATTTAAAATATTTTATAGCATTTAAATGTCCAAATGCAAATAACATATGATTTAATCCAGTGACCTTAAGATGTCCTAGAAAATTGTGCACCATTTTTATCAGAGGTTTAAGACCAAGGCAAAGATGATGAACATTTTAGAAGGACATTTCAGGTTCATTGAAAAAGATTTTAGTAACCCTAGTTGGATTAAAGGGGGTGTTGGGGGTTCTGTCATCCCCATTTCCAAGTTTATGATCAAAGTAAAGATGATGCAACACTCTAATGCATGAACTAGCTAGGGTGTGACAACTCACACCCACTAAGAGAAATCTCGTCTAGAGATTCAGGGTCCATTGGAAAGAAGGTGGGGTATTCAATTCGATGACGATCCTCCCTTTCCCAAGTAGCTTCTTGCTCGGAATGGTGTGACCATTGAACCTTGCGAAACTTGATGTTATGGCATCGAGTGGTACGCTCGGCTTTATCAAGAATACGAACGGGATTTTCACGGTATGTGAGATTATCTTGGAGATCAAGCATTTCGTGGTCCACTCCACGAATAGGATCCGAGAAGCAACGCCTGAGTTGAGAAACATGGAAGACATCATGAACTCTGGAGAGATGTGGAGGTAGTTCCAATTGGTAGGCAACTTCTCCTCGTTTGGCAAGAATGCGAAAGGGTCCAATGTAGCGAGGAGCCAATTTTCCTTTGAACCGAATCGATGGGTTCCCTTCAGAGGAGTAACCCAAAGGTAAGCCTTCTCGTCGACCTCAAAAGTCATGGCCTTATGTTTGCGATCATATTGGCTCTTTTGACAAGATTGGGCTGTTTTGAACATTTCACGAACAATGTGAACTTGCTCTTCTGCTTCCTGGATCATATCCAGGCCAAAGAATTGTCTTTCCCCAGTTTTTGACCAGTTAAGAGGTGTTCGACACCTTCGTCCATAAGAACATCAAAAGGATCTTTGCCCAAGCTAGATTGATAGCTATTGCTATAAGCAAACTCGGCAAATGGAAGGCATTTCTCCCAATCCATTCCGAATGAGATAACAGAAGCTCGGAGCATATCTTCCAGAATTTGATTGACGCGCTCTACTTGACCACTTGATTGAGGGTGGAACGCGATGCTGAAGGAGAGACGAGTCCCCATAGCATTTTGGAAACTTTCCCAAAATCAAGAGGTGAAGAGACTTCCACGGTCTGAGTTAATCTCCAATGGAACACCACGAAGAGACACTATTCGAGAGATATACAAATCTGCTAGCTAGCTAGCGGTTATACTCTCCCGAATAGGTAGGAAGTGGGCTACTTTGGAAAGACGATCGATGACAACGAAAATAGCATTCTTCCCTCTCTTGGTCTTGGGAAACCCGGTGATGAAGTCCATACCGATTTTATCCCATTTCCATTCAGGAATAGCTAAAGGTTGAAGGGTGCCAACAGGCCGTTGATGCTCTGCTTTAACACGATGACAGACGTCACAATTTGCAATATATTGAGCGATTTGTCTCTTCATCCTAGTCCACCAGAACCTCTGGCGTAGGTCCTGATACATCTTGGTACTACCGGGATGAATTGTGAGAGGAGATTCTTTAGCTTCCTTAAGGATTAGCCGCCTCAGGTTTCGTGCCTTGGAACCACTAAGCGGTTTCCAAAGAACACGACACCTTGATCATCAATGGAGAAACAATCCGCGACTCCTTTCTTGATGTTTCTCTTGATACGGGATGTACGGGTAAAGGATGTGCTGCTCAAAATGGTCTAGCCAGAGCCACGGACCAGTATGTAAAGGATGTACGGGTAAGAAAATTTGATGAGTATATATATATCAGTAGCCCCTGAGACTTGAAATAGTTGGCACAACTGATTTAAGGATCATTTATTGTGCAGGTTCTTACAGAGAAGAATACTCGACTATCACAGGAGCTGG
The DNA here is from genome assembly GCF_003073215.2 of Triticum urartu. Lineage (NCBI taxonomy): Eukaryota > Viridiplantae > Streptophyta > Magnoliopsida > Poales > Poaceae > Triticum > Triticum urartu. The sequence continues at coordinate 279,960,928 of NC_053024.1, read as the reverse complement.
AGGAATGCAAGACCCAACTCCGGGCCGCCGTTGCCGCATTGAAGGAACCTGAAAAGTCCCCAGCTGGTAACATTTGTTTCAAAGAATGATAGGTACCATATAGTGTGCGGCATGGCTGCAGATCTAACAATAGATATTGCAGATGACTCCGGAGAGAATCCGGAGGACCAGCATGTCGTACGACAGCTAAAGGCTGGCGAACGCGTGCTGACTAAGGTCATGCAGGAGAAAAACAATCTCCAAGATGCCAATACCAAGCTGAGCGTGGAACAAAAGATGTTCGAGCCCAGCTTGCGAACTCCGTGAAGGAGAATAAGCGGCTTCGACGTGACATTTTCAGTAAGTGCTTGAAAGAACCCTTAAAAGAGTGCGGCGGAGAAGCCGGCTAACAGAGTTATGTCTGCAGGTATGCTGACGGGTCGTCCCACGGAGGAGATGCCCGGGTCTACGGGTGATCGTCTACCCGAGCTCTCACAACTGCACGAACAAGGTATTTCCCAGGCCTTGTGGCCATCCGTCTCCCTGCAAGGTATTGCCCAGGCCTTGTGGCCATCCGTCTCCCTGCCAGCAAGCATTGGAGAGCTTGCGGAGAAGCTTAAGGGAGCACGGCGGCGCTTCCGATTATGGAACATATCGGCCTGCCGTCAAGGTGCCAGGGAAGCCTGGGCCATGGTGAAGACGCGGTATACTAAGGCTGACCCAAACCACATGGCCGAGTTCGGACCTGTGGGGCCAGATGGGAAAGAGACCCTGTTAGCTTAGTGTATGGGCAAGTAGAATTAGCCGCAAAGTATTCCCAACAGGATTGTAGGCTAGACAGCCTGTTGGATGGTATAGAAGAGGAATTTAGTTAGTCTACATGACTATGTAATTAAAGTGACATGTATAATGCCTTCATTTGTCATGGCGGACCTTTTCGCTTCAACCTCGGGACCCGATAGTCCGGAGTGTATCCGAATACCCACTCAGTTATATAAGAACCGGGGTATGCGTAGAAACCAGGCGTAGGGGTCATTAGTGCTTGAACAGACAAGTACCCAACTAGTCAGGTTATATTACATGGGTAGTAAGAAACATCTTCCAGGGAGAATAGTTCCGTTAAGGGTTCCTTTCCCTGGGTACCCATGCCCTAAAGTGCATGTCCAGACTGCGAGAGGAGATGCAGGCAAAAACATCTGGGGCGCATATGGAAAATAAATAAAAATCATCTTTTGTTCACCGACCGAATATTCCCTTAAGAACGCTAGCTTTCGGCTTCACCCAGTCTGAGGTACACATCCAGCTAACCCGGCAGTAACAATCGCAGAGGTGCTCCCCTTATGCCCTAGCCGAATTAACGGGAACGTAGGGCATAAATACAAGAGCCAGGCAACCCAGCTTGGCCAAAACTTAAGTCATATCAATGCATATAATGGCGAAGAAAAGGTACATGCGGAAGAATAACACATGTGTGGGGCATGAAGCCCAGATAAATAATTAAGCTTCTGTGTAAGAAGCCCCCAGGTATAATGAGCGCGGTTAGCATGTCAATAGTGTGCAAGCAAGGCACAAGTTGGCCCTTGAAGGCCTTGAGAAATAATAAAAGAAAGAAAGAGAAAAAAGACAGATAATGTATATGCAAAAAATGGACAGAGGAAGGAGACGAACATAGAGTCCGGCACTAGGCGTAGAATCTTCGGAGCCTGGCTGCGTTCCATGGGTTCAGCTCAAGTCGATTATTCGATGCATGCCGCAAACGGTATGCTCCACCGGTCAGAACTTGGTCAATAATGAAGGGACCTTCCCATTTGGGCTCGAGCTTGGTCTTTTTCTTCTCCGGCAGGCGTAGAACTAGCTCGCTAACATTATATGTTTTGGCCCGTACTTCTCTGCTTTGGTATCTGCGAGCCTGTTGCTGATAGAATGCGGAACGGGCTTTTGCCACGTCGCGCTCCTCCTCCAAGGTGTCCAGACTGTCCTGCCGATCGAGCTCGGCTTCTCTTTCTTCGTACATGCACACTCGAGGTGAGTCATGAATTATGTCGCAGGGCAGAACCGCCTCTGCGCCGTACACCATAAAGAAGGGTGTGTATCTGGTAGTACGATTCGGCGTGGTCCGCAGCCCCCAGAGTACGGAGTCGAGCTCCTCTACCCAGTGCGTGTTAGACTCCTTTAAGGACCGCACTAATCTGGGTTTGATGCCACTCATGATAAGACCATTTGCTCGCTCAACTTGGCCGTTAGTTTGTGGGTGATAGATAGAGGCATAATCGAGCTTAATGCCCATGTTGCTACACCAGAGTTTTACCTCGTCGGCCATGAAGTTCGTGTCGTTGTTAGTGCTGATGCTGTGGGGGATGCCATAACAGTGTACAACCCCGGATATGAAGTCTATCACCGGTCCGAATTCGGCCGTTTTAACAGGTTTGGCATCTATCCATTTGGTGAATTTATCCACCATGACCAGTAATTATTTTTTCTTATGGGTTCCCCTTTAAGGGATCCAACCATGTCAAGCCCCCAGACCGCGAAGGGCCAGGTAATGGGGATTGTTTGGAGGGCGGTGGGTGGCATGTGGCTTTGGTTTGCAAAAAGCTGGCAACCGACGCAGCGTTGGACCAAGTCCTGTGCATCTACTCGGGCCGTCGGCCAATAAAAACCTATACGGAAGGCCTTACTTACAAGGGCTCGGGCTGCGGCGTGGTGGCCGCCGAGTCTGGCGTGAATTTCTACCAAAAGCTTCGGCCCTTCCTCTTCAGAGATGCAGCTTTGAAGGACTCCGATAATGCTTTTTTTTATACAGCTCTCCCTCGTGGACCCTGCAGGCTTTAGATCGCCGCACTGTGCAGCGTGCCTCATTTTGGTCCTCGGGAAGTTCCTACCTAGTTAGGTAGGCCAGGAATGGTTCTGTCCATGGGGCGATGATGGCCATTATTACGTGGGCTGAAGGTGTTATTTCGGTGGCAGAGCCTCCGATTATGTTAGAGTGTTCGGTATCGGGCATTTTGGCCGGGTCCGAACTATTGTTACCGGTGTCCCCTTCCCATACCACGGATGGCTAAAACAACCTCTCCAAAAAGATGTTGGGGGGGACCGCATCGCGTTTTGCGCCGATGCGGGCGAGGATATCCGCTGCCTGATTGTTTTCCCGAGCCACATGGTGAAATTCGAGCCCCTCGAACAGAGCTGACATCTTTAGGACGGCATTGCGATAGGCCGCCATCTTCGGATCCTTGGCATCGAAGTCTCCATTTATTTGGGATATTGCGAGGTTCGAATCGCCATGCACCTCCAGGCATTGAATGCCCATGGGAACTGCCATCCGAAGACCATGTAACAGGGCTTCGTATTCGGCTGCGTTGTTGGAGTCTGTAAACAGTATCTGTAGTACGTATTGAACTGTATATCCAGTTGGGGACGTCAGGACGACGCCAGCCCCCAGACTAGCCAGCATTTTGGAGCCGTCGAAGTGCATGATCCAATTGGAGTATGCGCCATACTCTTTAGGGAGTTCGGCTTTCGTCCATTCGGTGACAAAGTCGGCCAATACTTGCGATTTAATGGCTCGCCAGGGTTTGTATGTTATATCGAACGGGAGGACCTCGATGGCCCATTTGGCAATCCAGCCCGTGGCGTCGCGGTTGTTTATAATATCATTAAGTGGCACTTCCGAGGCTAGTGTAATTGAACACTCTTGAAAGTAGTGTCGCAGCTTCCGGGATGCCATGAATACCGCATAGGCTATCTTTTGATAATGTGGGTACCATGATTTGCATCGAGTGAGGACAGTGGATACATAATATACCAGCTTTTGAAGGGGGAATTTATGTCCGTCCGTTTCTCGTTCGACGATGAGCACTGCGCTTACAACCTGATGAGTTGCCGCAATATACAACAGCATTGGTGCACCGATGTTTGGCGCGGCCAGGGTTGGGTTGGTTGCCAGTATGTCTTTTATTTCTTCCAATCCGGCTATGGCAGCGTCCATCCACTCAAAGTGTTCGGTGCGCCGAAGGAGGCGATAAAGGGGTAATGCCTTTTCTCCTAAGCGGGAGATAAAGCGGCTTAGAGCCGCCACACATCCGGTTAATTTCTGGATTTGTTTGAGGTCCGTTGGGATAGCCAACTGTGACAGAGCTCGGATTTTGGCCGGATTTGCTTCAATTCCTCTACTGGAGACAATGAAACCCAGGACCTTTCCGGCCGGTACACTGAAAATGCATTTTTCCGGATTGAGCTTGATGTCGTATGTTCAGAGGTTGTTGAATGTGAGCCTCAAGTCGTCTATTAGAGAGTCGGCGTGTTTGGTTTTGACGACCACATCATCTACATATGCCTGTACTGTTTTGCCGACCTGTTTCTCCAGACATGTCTGAACCATGCACCGATATGTTGCACCGGCGTTTTTGAGCCCAAAAGGCATTGTGTTGAAACAGAAGGGGCCGTATGGTGTGATAAATGCTGTTGCGGCTTGGTCGGACTCCGCCATATTGATTTGGTGGTAGCCGGAGTATGCATCAAGGAAACACAATGAATCGTGTCCTGCGGTAGCATCGATAATTTGATCGATGCGAGGCAGGGGTGAGGGATCCTTTGGGCAAGCCTTGTTGAGGTCCTTGAAATTGACACATAGGCGCTAGGATTTGTCCTTCTTTGGTACCATTACCAGGTTTGCTAGCCAGTCCGGGTGTTTTATTTCTCTAAAGAATCCGGCCTCCAATAACTTGGCTAGTTCCTCTCCCATAGCTTGTCTCTTAGGTTCAGAGAAACGCTGAAGAGTCTGCTTGACCGGCTTGAATCCCTTTAGAATATTAAGGATGTGCTCGGCCAGCCTGCATGGTATTCCTGGCATGTCTAAGGGGTGCCAAGCGATTATGTCCCAATTCTCACGCAGGAACTCTCGTAGTGCGGCGTCCACGGCAGGGTTTAACTATGCCCCGATGGAGGCTGTTTTTGTAGGGTCCGTTGGGTGGACTTGGAATATGACTATTTCATCCGCTGGTTTAAAATACGTGGACTTGGATCTCTTATCATGTATCACGTCGTCCCTGTCCACTGTGGAGCGTAGCGCAGTTAATTCCTTGGCCGAAAGGGCTTCGGATAATGCCTCGAGGGCCAATGCGGCTGTTTTGTTTTCAGCGCGGAGTGCTGTGTCCGGATCACTAGCAAGAGCGATTATTCCATTGGGCCTGCGCATTTTGAGCTGCATGTACCCGTAATGGGGTATGGCTTGGAAGATCGTGAACGCCTCCCGCCCTAAAAGGGCGTGGTATCCGCTACTGAACGGGGCCACTTGGAATGTAATTTCTTCGGACCTATAGTTCTCCGGCGTGCCGAATACCACATCTAGTGTGATTTTCCCAGCACAGCGTGCTTCCCGACTGGGGGTGATTCCTCTAAAGGTTGTGCTGCTTTGCTCAATGCGGTTCTAGTCTATTTCCATTTTTTGAAGAGTTTCCTCATAGATGAGGTTTAATCCACTGCCGCCGTGCATGAGTACTTTGGTGAGTCGAAAGCCGTCCACAATTGGACTGAGGACCAGTGCAGCTAGTGCTCGAGTTGTTCGGAATTTAGGTTCGTCACTGGCATTGAAGGTAATAGCCGTGTCACTCCATGGATTTATTGCTGCCACGTGGCAGATTTCGGCAAGGCTGGGGAGTGTTCGCTTGTGCCTATTATTTGATGCAAAGGTTTCAAAGACGGTTAATACTGTATTGTTATCCCCGGGATGGTGCTCTGTGGCATCTGGGATGAGAAGATCCTCACCACTTTTGGCCACCTGCCGGAGTACCCAACATGCTCTAAGGCTGTGTGTTGGTATGGTATCCGCTGTACTATGAATTTTGCAGGGTCCGTTGAGCCATCCCTCCAATATGCTTCCACGCCCTGTAGAGGGTTTTTGCTTCTTTGTAATTAACTCGGGTGTCTTATGATAGTGCACCCTTTTACTTCGGACTGGGTGTATATTTGGAGCCGGATTATCCCAAAATTTCGTTTCAGTTTTCTAGGCGCTTTCCATTGCATAGTAATTTCATACTATGGACGCCAAGTCAGCGAAGCGTGATATGTCACGACGACTTATGGCGTTAAGGATTCCCTTGTCTGTGCAATTATTGCGGAAAAATGAGACTGCGTCTTCCTCGCGGCAGTCCTTAACCTTGTTCATCACAAGGAGGAATCTGGCCCAATAATGATGTACTGTCTCCTGGGGCGCTTGCCTGATGTGGGAAAGATTGTTTATGTTTGGGTGGGTGGGTGGATTTGAGTCCGAACCCTTACCCGATCTGAGACCCTGGGGCCGAGGCGTTTCCAATCTTGGAAGTTCGGGTTCCGGGATGTTGCCCGATAAGTTTGGCCCGCCGCCTGACACTAGGTTGAGGGCTTGGGTGATGTACTCCTGTAAATGGGTATCCGACTCGGAGAGCTCAGGAATCCGGACATAGTTAGTCCTCAAGATAGAGGAAGAATCGCCGCATTGTTCCTCCACCACCGCAATATGATGGGTGACCGGTGGAGAGTTAATCTCCCTTTGATCGGGTTTAAGCCCAATCCAGTCATAGTCCGTAGCGACTCCCAAGGCGGTGATGCGATCCAAGAGCTCGTTTTGGGATGAGAGCTCCATTGGATCCATCTGCTCGGCACATTCCTAGCCGACGTGGAGGCTGTTTTCGATGACCCGAGAAGTCATCGTCGGTGCAGCACCCGAACGGGCGGTCATGATGAAACTGCCTAGCCGGAGAGTTTGGCCGACAGCCAGGGCTCCCCCGGCGGTAATGTTGTTTTTAACAACGAGACGAGGCATCCTTCCTTATGGTGACGGCACAGTGGAACTCTCAACGAAAGCATCAGTGTCGGTGTCAAAACTGGCGGATCTCGGGTAGGGGGTCCCGAACTGTGCGTCTAGGCGGATGGTAATAGGAGGCAGGGGACACGATGTTTACCCAAGTTCGGGCCCTCTGGATGGAGGTAATACCCTACGTCCTGCTTGATTGTTCTTGATAATATGAGTAGTACAAGAGTTGATCTACCACGAGATCGAAGAGGCTAAACCCTAGAAGCTAGCCTATGGTATGATTGTGTGTTGTTGGTCCTACGGACTAAACCCTCCGGTTTATATAGACACGGAGGGGGCTAGGGTTACACAGAGTCGGTTACAAGGAAGGAGATCTACATATCCGTACTGCCAAGCTTGCCTTCCACGCCAAGGAGAATCCCATCCGGACACGGGACGAAGTCTTCAATCTTGTATCTTCAAAGTCCAACAGTCCGGCCAAAGGATATAGTCCGGCAGTCCAGATACCCCCTAGTCCAGGATTCCCTCAACCCCGCTGCCACGGGAGGGTAGGACAAAAGATGTCATGCAAGTTCTTTTCGATAAGCACGTATGACTATTTTTGGAATACATGCCAACATTACATTGATGAACTGGAGCTAGTTCTATGTCACCCTAGGTTATGACTGTTGCATGATGAACCGCATCCGGCATAATTCTCCATCACCGATCCAATGCCTACGAGCTTTCCATATATTGTTCTTCGCTTATTTACTTTTCCGTTGCTATTGTTATCATCACTACAAAACACCAAAAACATTACTTTTGCTACTGTTACTTATGCTATCGTTACCACTACTATCATATTACTTTGCTACTAAATACCTTGATGCAGATATTAAGTTTCCAGGTGTGGTTGAATTAACAACTCAGCTGCTAATACTTGGGAATATTCTTTGGATCCCCTTGTGTCGAATCAATAAATTTGGGTTGAATACTCTACCCTCGAAAACTGTTGCGATCCCCTATACTTGTAGGTTATCAAGACTATTTTCTGGCGCCGTTGCCGGGGAGCATAGCTCTATTCTTTGAGTCACTTGGGATTTATATCTGCTTATCATTATGAAGAACTTGAAAGATCCATGAACCAAGATTTATCCCTCAACTACAAGGGGGGGTAAGCAACTGCCATCTAGCTCTGCACTTGATTCACCTTCTGGTTTGAGTAATCTTGCGACACCTAAACCTGCTTCTGCTATTAATTCTGATATGTCACATGTTATTGATGATGCCACTTCTGCTATGCATGATACTTATGATGAAACTACTTCTATGCTTGATACTACTGTGCCACTTGGTGAATTTCTTGATGAACAACTTGCTAGGGCTAGAGAGAATGAAATTATTGAAACTGATAATATTGACGAAAGTGATGATGATGATTCTCCCCCTAAATATGAATTGCCTATTGTTCCTTAGGCTTATGTTATGGATGAGAAACTGCTAGAGATTTTCTTGCTTGCAATGATAGGAGTGATCTTAAGAAATTATTAGCTAAGTTGAAACAAAAAACTCTAAATGCTAGAATGAAATATGATCCTGCTTATGCTACTTCACCTATCTTTGTTACTGATAAGGATTATAAATTCTCTGTCGACCCTGAGATAATTACTTTAGTTGAATCTAATCCTTTCTATGGCTATGAATCTGAAACTGTTGTGGCACATCTTACTAAATTAAATGATATAACCAACCTATTCACTAATCATGAGAAAACTTGCTATTACTATATCCTTTAATTATTTCCGTTCTCATTAAAAGGTGATGCTAAGATATGGTTTAATTCTTTGGATCCTGGTTGTGTGCATAATCCGCAGGATATGATTTTCTACTTCTCTGCTAAATATTTCCCTGCTCATAAGAAACAAGCTACTTTAAGGGAGATATATAATTTTGTGCAAATTGAAGAAGAGAGTCTCCGACAAGCTTGGCGGAGGCTTCTCCAATTACTCATTGCTTTGCCTGATCATCCTCTCAAGAAAAATGAAATACTTGATATCTTTTATAATGGACTAACCGATGCTTCCAGAGACCACCTGGATAGTTGTGCTAGTTGTGTTTTCAGGGAAAGAACACCAGTTGAAGCTGAAATTCTATTGAATAATATGTTGAATAATGAAAATAATTGGGGACTTCATGATCCAATTCCTGAACCAACTCTGAAGAAAAGGGGTATTCTATTTCTCAATCCAGAAGATATGAAAGAGGCAAAGAAATCTATGAAGGAACAAGGTATTAAAGCTGAAGATGTTAAGAATTTACCCCCTATTGAAGAAATACATGGTCTTAATTTACGGCCTGTTGAATAAATACATGGTCTTGATAACCTGACACAGGTAGTAAAGGTAAATTCTCTCTATGGATATGATAAAGCTGAAATCCCCCCTACTAAGTTTGCTAGCCAATGTTTGGATGAGTTTGATAACTTTATGATTAAGCAAGAAGACTTCAATGCTTATTTTGGTAGAGAATTAAAATGTAATTATTATATGATTGAACACTTGAGTGATTATATGGCTAATGTTAAAGGTGAACTAAAACTTATTAGTAAACATGCTTCTATGGTTACCACTCAAGTATAACAAGTACTTAAAGCTCAGAATGATTTGCTCAATGAATAAAATAATAAGAATGATAATGTTGTTAGAGTTATGACTAGAGGTGATAAAATGACTCAGGAACCTTTGTATCCTGAGGGCCATCCTAAGAGAATTGAGCAAGATTCTCAGAGAAAGAATGTAGATGCACCTAGTCCTTCTAAGAGGAAGAAAAAGAAAAATGATAGGGCTTTGCATGCTTCTAGTGAACCTGTTTTAGACACACCTGAGAATCCCAACGATATTTCTATTTCTGATGCTGAAACCCAATCTGGTAATGAATATGAACCTAGTAATAATGTTAATGATGATGTTCATCTTGATGCTCGACCTAGCAATGATAATGATGTAGAGATTGAACCTATTGTTGATCTTGATAACCCACAATCAAAGAATAACATTATGATAAGAGAGACTTTGTTACTAGAATGCATGGTAAGGAGAGAGAACCATGGGTTCAGATACCCATGCCTTTTCCTCCCAAACCATCCCGGAAAAAGGATGATGAGGATTTTGAGCGCTTTGTTGAAATGATTAGACCTATCTTTTTGCGTATGCGTTTGACTGATATGCTTAAAATGAACCCTTATGCTAAGTACATGAAGGATATTGTTACAAATAAAAGAAAGATACCGGAAGCTGAAATTTCTACCATGCTTGCTAAGTATACTTTTAAGGGTGGAATACCTAAGAAACTAGGAGATCCCGGAGTACCAACTATACCATGCTCCATTAAAAGAAACTATGTTAAAACTGCTTTATGTAATCTTGGAGCCAGTGTTAGTGTTATGCCTCTCTCTTTATATCGTAGACTTGATTTGAATAAGTTGACACCTACTGGAATATCTTTTCAAATGGCCGATAAATCAACTGCTATACCTATCGGTATTTGTGAGGATGTGCCTGTTGTGGTTGCAAACGTTAATATTTTAATGGACTTTGTTATTCTTGATATTCCCGAGGACGATAGTATGTCTATTATTCTGGGAAGACCCTTTTTGAATACTGCAGGGGCTGTTATTGATTGAAACAAAGGCAATGTCACTTTTCATGTTAATGGTAATGAGCATACAGTACACTTTCCGAGGAAACAACCTCAAGTCCACAGTAACAATTCTATTGGAAAAATTTCAACTATTACTATTGGAGGTTTTGAATTTCCTCTTCCTACTGTCAAGAAGAAATATGATATTCTTATTGTGGGGGACATGCATATCCCCGTTGAGGTAACCTAGTGTTATTCGAAAATTATCCGGTTCCATGTTATTCGGAATGAGTTTATTAACAAGACCTGGTCAACCTTGTTAGTGGATTCTTTTTTATGAGCATGAGATGGATGAATTTAGAAAACACAACTCTCTGTACCCTCTTTTTACTTTTTGTTATTTATATTAAATAAAGCAAAAATAGTAATTTTTGTCTGTTTTCTGAATTATCCATGCAATAAAAAATACCCCGAAAATAAAAGTTCTCCAAATGCCCTGAAAATTAAATATGATTTTTTCTAGAATATTTGAGAATAGCTGGCACTGAAAACATAGCAGGGGGAGCAAGCACCTGGCCACGTGGGTGGAGGGCGTGCCCCCTGCCTCGTGGGCCCATGGTGGCTCCCCTCCACTTATTCCAGCTACCACACACTCCTTGTTCCTCCCACAAACACCACTAGCCAGCTCAAACCCGAATCCAAGCTCATCTTACTGCCATTTTCGATCTCCTTGCTCAAAGCACCTCTCACAAAACTGCTTTGGGGATTGTTCGTTGGTATGTGACTCCTCCAATGGTCCAACTAGTTTTTGTTCTAGTGCTTTATTCATTGCATATTTTTGCTGCTTAGGTGACCCTGTTCTTGAGCTTGCATGACAAATTTATATGGTCAAAAGTAGTTTTAATGCATGATATTGTCTCTAGGAACTTGTGGGAGTAGTTGCTATCAATTTTGTTGAATTTGGTTCACTTTTATTTTGAAGTTACTAAAATTTCAGATATTTTTAGAAAAAGATGAAGAGATTTTTGAGGGGCTCATCGAGCCGAAGCTCGAAGGATAAGCGAAGTGAGGAGGATAAGAGGCCCAAGTATAATCTCCCTCGCACCGCGGAGGTCCGACCGTGTGAATGGCCTTGTGATAATTTCTTGAGAGCAGCCGAGATTTATGATTATTTCTATGAATTGGCTCAGAATGCAGGCCTCACCGCCTTCCTCCATGACCAACGCAAACAATATCTCCTACTCACCAATATCTTTGTGCAAAACTTTAATTTCCATGCTAGGAGCTCACCACCTACGGTGGAATTTTATTTATATGATGAGCATAAGGAGATGTCACATCGTGATTTTTGTCGGGTTTGTTTGATCCCTTTTGAGGGCAGTGTAGAGGAACCACATCATGACGATGTGGATGGGTTTATTAATACCATTGCTGTAGGGGAAACGAGGAAGGTTTCCAACACACGAATTACTAGCATACACTTTCCTGTTCTATGTTACTTTGCTATATTTGCTAATAGATGCTTAATTGGGCGCGGAAACTGTGGAAACCTGAGTGCCCCTGATATTGTTATTTTGTGCCATGCCTTATTTCATGATGACACATTTAGTTTGGGCGCTATTGTTGCAAAGCGGTTAAATCTTAACCGTACTAAGGGCCCCATCCTTGGAAGCATCTTTGCCTCGCGCCTCGCTGCACATTTTAACATACCTATTATGCATTATGAGAAAGAATAAAAATTGCTGCCTCCTGTTTATCTAGATTATAAGAGTATGGTAGCACATGATTTTATTGTTAAGAATAGGGAAAAGGCACTTAAGTACAAATTAATATTTGGTAAAAATCATCCTGAGACTATTACCTTGCCTGCTCCTTCCTTGTTTGATTTATCTGTAGACAAGTACCTTGTTCCGTTGGAGGCCATTCACGCCTACCGGAACCCTACATCATCTACAGAGCCAGAGCCGGAACCACAATTTGATCCTCCATGACAGTCTGATTACCAGTGTGATCCGGAGGTGATTGACAACCAGTGGAAACCCGAGGCTTCTTCACAGTACGACCCCAACTATAACTTTGGATATCTGCCAGGCCAGCCGTGGCCATAGACCAACTTAGGCCAAAAGCCTAAGCTTGGGGGAGTACATATTTCTCACCGACATTACATTCACGTTCACACACTCATTGCTAGTTGTCGGTGCTCATACTTTTTCATTGTATCATCCATGCTAGTTTATTTTCCTTTTTATGCTTTCTTCTTGTGTGTTTAATAAACCTTAATAAAAACAAAAAATTAGTGTGGCCTTTAATTAGTTTACTTTCCATGCTTGTAGTAGTAATTAAAAAGAAAACCAAAAAGCTTTCTAGTTCTTCTTTTGCTTGTTGGGAGCTTTCCCGTGTAAATAGTTTTATTTCTTTTCTTTGGGGGTCGAGAGGAGAAGACCATAATTAAAATGTTAAGGCGGCTCTTATATGCATTATTGATTGATCTAACAAAGAGACCTTATTACCTTGTCTTCTCTCTTGAATTGAATGCTTGCAAATCCCAGCTTAGTCCAATGCACGTGCACTATTATTATTATTCACATCGTTCGGTCATGTAAGTTAAAGGAAATAATTATGATTATATGATGAACTTATTGAGATGAGAAAAGCTTGTATGAACTCGACCTCTCTTGTTTTTGTGAATATGATTAGTTCATCGTTCCTGATTCAGCCTATTATGAATAAACATGTTTGCAATGACAATTAGAGATTATAGTTGCTTATGCCATGCTTAATTAGCTAGGAGCTTATAATGGTTTACCTTGCATGCCAACATGCTATTAAAATGGTTGTGATGTGGTATGATAGGGTGGTATCCTCTTTTGAACGATTCGAATGGCTTGACTTGGCACATGTTCACACATGTAGTTGAAATAAAATCAACATAGCCTCTATGATATTTATGTTCATGGTGCATTATATCCCACTCATGCTTGCATTCGGTGTTGATTAATTTTAATGCATGTTCATGATTGTTATCGCTCTCTAGCTGGTCACTTCCTAGTCTTTTGCTAGCCTTCACCTGTACTAAGCGGGAATACTGCTTGTCAATCATATTCCATAAACCCCAAAGTTATTCCATATGAGTCCACCATACCTACCTATATACGGTATCTACCTGCCGTTCCAAGTAAATTTGTATGTGCCAAACTCTAAACCTTCAAATAAACATTCTGTTTTGTATGCTCAAATAGCTCATGTATCAACTAGGGATGGCCGTATCTTCCATGTTAGGCAGGTTATTCTCAAGAGGAGTGGACTCCGCTCCTCACTCACGAGAAAATGGCTTGTCACCGGGATGCCCAGTCCCATGCTTTATGAAAATCAAATCAAAATAATTGCAAACAAAACTCCCCCAGGACTGTTGTTAGTTGGAGGCACTCGTTGTTTCGAGCAAGCCATGGATTGATGCTTGTTGGTGGAGGGGGAGTATAAACTTTACCATTCTGTTTGGGAACCGCCTATAATGTATGTAGCATGGAAGATATCGCCGTCTCTCGGTTGTTATGTTGACAATGAAAGTATACCGCTCAAAATATTATTCATATCTATTTCAAAACCGAGCTCTGGCACCTCTACAAATCCCTGCTTCCCTCTGTGAAGGTCCTATCCATTTAATTTTATATTGAGTCATCATCCTCTTATTAAAAAGCACCAATTGGAGAGCACCGCTGTCATTTGCATCCATTACTATTAGTTTACATTGATTATGATTTGACTGGATCTCTTTTACCATGAATTACAATGTCTAGTCAATCCTTGATCTTTAAAGGTGCTCTGCGTTTATGTTTTGCGGTCTCAGAAAGGGCTAGCGAGATACCATCTTGTTATATCATATCATGATTGTTTTGAGAAAGTGTTTTCATCCGAGATTTATTATTATTGCTTGCTAGTTGATTATGCCATTGATATGAGTAAACATGAGACCAGAATGTTATTGTGACTATGGTTAGTTCATAATCTTTGCTGAAAACTTGAATGCCAGCTTTACATATTTACAAAAACAAGAGCAAATAGAGTTTGTAAAAGTTATTCTTCATCACTTTCAGTTTATCAATTGAATTTCTCGAGGACAAGCAAAGGTTTAAGCTTGGGGGAGTATCTACTTTTCCAAACACTTTTGCCCTTGTTTTGGACTCTAACTTGCATGATTTGAATGGAACTAACCCGGACTGACGCTGTTTTCAGCAGAATTGCCATGGTGTTATTTTTGTGCAGAAATAAAAGTTCTCGGAACGACCTGAAAATCAATGGAGAATTATTTTGGAATATATAATAAATACTAGAAGGAAGATCCACGTCAGGGGGGCTCCACCTGTCCACGAGGGTGGGGGCGCGCCTGTCCCCCTAGGCACGCCCCCTGCCTTGTGGGCCCCCTGATGCTCCACCGACCTCAACCCTGACTCCATATATTCTCTTTCGGGGAGAAAAAACCCAGAGAGAAGGATTCATCGCGTTTTACGATACGGAGCCGCCGCCAAGCCCTAAACTCTCTCGGGAGGGCTGATTTGGAGTCCTTTCGGGGCCCCGGAGAGGGGAATCCGTCGCCATCGTCATCATCAACCATCATCCATCACCAATTTCATGATACTCACCGCCGTGCGTGAGTAATTCCATCGAAGGCTTGCTGGGTGGTGATGGGTTGGATGAGATTTATCATGTAATCGAGTTAGTTTTGTTAGCGTTTGATTCCTAGTATCCACTATGTTCTGAGATTGATGTTGCTATGACTTTGCAATGCTTAATGCTTGTCACTAGGGCCCGAGTGCCATGATTTCAGATCTGAACCTATTATGTTTTCATCAATATATGAGAGTTCTTGATCCCATCTTGCAAGTCTATAGTCACCTATTGTGTGTTATGATCCGTTTACCCCGAAGTGACAATAATCAGGATACTTACCGATGATGACCGTAGTTTGAGGAGTTCATGTATTCACTATGCGTTAATGCTTTGTTCTGGTACTCTATTAAAAGGAGGCCTTAATATCCCTTAGTTTCCATTAGGACCCTGCTGCCATGGGAGGGTAGGACAAAAGATGTCATGCAAGTTCTTTTCCATAAGCACGTATGACTATATTCGGAATACATGCCTACATTACATTGATGAACTAGAGCTAGTTCTGTGTCACCCTAGGTTATGGCTATTACATGATGAACCGCATCCGACATAATTCTAAATCACCGATCCAATGCCTACGAGCTTTCCATATATTGTTCTTCGCTTACTTACTTTTCCATTGCTATTGTTATCATCACTACAAAACACCAAAAACATTACTTCTGCTACTGTTACTTCTGCTATCGTTACCACTACTATCATATTACTTTGCTACTAAATACCTTGTTGCATATATTAAGTTTCCAGGTGTGGTTGAATTGACAAATCAGCTGCTAATACTTGAGAATATTCTTTGGCTCCCCTTGTGTCGAATGAATAAATTTGGGTTGAATACTCTACCCTTGAAAACTGTTGCGATCCCCTATACTTGTGGGTTATCATTGATCCTGGGGAGCGGATAGTTGTTCTTTATGGTGACCAAGTTGTCGGGTCAATAATCTACAATCATCTGATCCGTACCATCCTTCTTGACGAAGAGGACGGGGCAAGCCCATGGAGAAGAACTAGGACGGATGAAACCCTTTTTCAAGGACTCATCGAGTTGTTTCGTAAGCTCAGCTAGTTCTAGGGGTGCCATTTTGTAGGGTCTTCTAGAGATTGGGACAGTTCCTTGGACAAGATCTATCACGAACTCCACATCTCTGTCAGGTGGAACACCTAGCTTTTCTTCTGGGAAGACATCCGCAAAGTCACGGACTACCGGTATGTCTTCGAGGTCTGGAAGAGGACTGGCATTAAGAGAGTAGAGCTGACGCTTGGACACTCGGGTTAAGACATTGACTGTCTTGCCCGATGGATGTGTAAGATGAACAGTTCTAGTGGCACAATCAATTTTAGAATAATGGGCTGACATACAGTCTATACCTAAGATGATATTTATGTACGAGGACTTGAGAGCTATTAAGGATGCAAGGAAGACAAGTCTATCGACGAGAATTTCATTCCCATGGTTTACTCTAGAAGTTTGCCATCTAGAGCCAGAGTTTGAATTTCCATGGTGGTGGACATGTCACAGAATGTCGTGTTATGCAATCGAGCATACCTCTCAGATATGAATGAATGATATGCTCCAGTATCGAAAAGAACAGATGCCGGATGGCAGTTAACAAGGAGCGTACAAAGGACGACGTTAGGATCATCATGAGCCTCCTCAGCTGAGACATAGTTGACATGGCCACGTGGAGTGGTGGCTGCTTGGCATAGTACACCTTTCCCACTAGCTTCCCATGGCCAACGGACTTTCCAGGCTGTTTGGGGTTGTTGTTCTGGGGACACTCTCGAATGTAGTGACCCGACTCTCCGCACTTGAAGCATGTCACATAATTGGTGCGCGGAGCAGCATTGGCGGCCGGTCCACCATAAGCCTTAGGCTGTGCATACTGCTTGGTTGGGCGAGGCGCCTCATAGGATGGCCTCGGAGTGAACCTGGGTGGCAGAGCTATGTTTGGAATGCACACCCGACGCTTCTGGGAACCAGAGCCAGATGAAGAACCAAAATCACATGAATGCTTACATGTAGCTTCATAGTCAGTCTGGCCCATTTCAGCACTGATGGCTTTGTTCACAAGCTTCTGGAAGGAGGTGTACTCGTGCAAACGGAGGTCATAGTGAAGCTCGGGGCTAAGTCTCTTCCGGAACCTCGCCTGCTTCTTGGCGTCAGTGGACACGTCCTCAGGTGCATAGCATGCCAAGTTTCCAAACTCACAACTGTAGGCATCCATGGTCAGTCTGCCTTCGGTGAAGTTCCAGAATTCATGTCTCTTATGATCCATAAGACCTTCCGGAATGTGGTGTTCACGGAAAGCCGCGCTGAATTCTACCCAAGTGGTAACCTGGTCGGCTGGGCGCATAGCCTCATAATTTTCCCACAAAAAGCTAGCAGGGCCCTCAAGGCGATAAATAGCGTAAGTGACTTGTCAGCTTCGGCTACGTGTGCAGAATGTAGCTTATGGGTAATGCTACGAAGCCAATCATCCGCATCGAGAGGCTCGATAGAATGATGGAAGGTTGGTGGGGTGAGCTTGATGAAATCATTGAGAGACACCAAGTCGTTCCTCTGGTGACGTGCAGTATTCTGTTCGATGCGTTCTAACAACCGGTTGGTCTCGCGTTTATTCCTTTCTGCCTCCAACATGACTTTAGCCAAGGAAGGTGGATGGGGCAGATTCCCATCCCTAGCTCCACCGTGCTCTTGAACAGCAGGGGTGCTTCTGGTGTTCACCATCCTAGGAAAGCAAAACAACGATTTAGACAAGGATTGCAAACTCTGGCATAGGAATGCAGAGTGTAATGGATGACTTGGAATGTAGAGATGTTCATTTGTTCGACATGGTATTACAGAAACTGCCATATATACACCATCGGTCATACACACCATACATAGCTTAGTACAAGCCCAAGATGAAGTACAACTACGGTGAAAGAACATTACATCTCATTAGAGGCATTCCAAGCTCCTATACATTATTTATCTATGCCTCCGGAATTCAGTACACACTAAGTCATATTCCACCAGATGCGCAGGACTGTGGAAATACAACTACTACATACTACTAGTGTCTTGATCCAGCTCAGTCGTCTCCGGCTCCATAGTAGTCTCCATAGAGATCCCCCGCATAGCCTGGAAGCGGAACATGCGGATCCGAGAACTCACGATCACGTCGGGCCTGCGGACCATAAGGACTCGGGTGAGGCCTCGGCCCTACAAAGGGTGGAAGACGGCGCCCACGTGGAGGCATGATACCTCCAACATCTGGAAAATCCATACGAGCTGGCAGACGTGTGCGGACGGGGTACAAATCCCACATATCCAGATAACCAGTCTACACGGCTGGTGCGTGCCATGTCAGGGTAGCCCAGTGGTCCTGGCAGGTGTTTTACAGCTCCATGCGTAAGGCACGGTTCTCTCGGTCTCTCTCCTCCAACATCTCAGTGGTGGTGCGAAGACGTGGCCCCTCCTGAGAAGCATCAGCATAAAGCATAGTGTAATAGCTCTCCTGGCCAGTGTGTGCCGTCGGCAGATAGCGGAACTTGGTATCCTGAAGTGATGCATACCCAGCTCCAATGATGGAGATCATGGAGTAGGCAGCATCCTGCACGGACATCTCCACGATAATACCAAGCCCATAAGATGAGTGTAGAGGCTCGGTAGACCCAGGGTAAGATGGAAAGATCCTCACGGTGCAAATATACTGAATCTGATAAAAATCACGAAACTGCTCTTCGACGGTATATTCCGGATACCATCGGTAGCCTGTCTCTGACATCACACGGACCAGCATGGCCGTGTGGCCGGGCACATTAATGCACCGAGTCAGACATACCACCTGATGTGTGGTGCGGGAAGCCATCTGAAACACGAAATAATGCAAAGGCATTAGAATTTCTAGGAAAAATCGGGCAGCATAACAGCTGTAAATGCTTAAAAAGGATTTTGAGACATTCTGCAAAAGTTTGCATAGCCACTCAACAACATCATATCAAGGTTTTGGGTCCAACCAACAACATACTGAAGTAGTAGAACTGAACTGGGGCTTGTAAACAACAATCCTATAAGAGTCTACGGATTAGTAACACGTGAACCTGATAGAAAGATGAGATCCTCGTCCTTAACCCCCATGGAAAGAATGGACTGACTCAGATCAGAATGTCATGAGGTAAAGGAGTAAAAAGGGCCTTACGTTCCCTCCCGCAATCAAAATTCCCTTACATATAACTAAAGCATTTCTAGACTCGACATCGACCAGTTTGGCTTAATGAACCTACAGGCAGTCCAGCTCTGATGCCAACGCTGTCAGGACCCCGATTCAGAGCCACATCGATCTAGCATGTAACACATCATATCCCTTTGCGGCCTCACGCACGGTATTCCCATGGGTGCCACCTTACCTGGCCCAGGACCATTTGCGCATTTTGGCTCATGTATATGATAGTGTCGCTAGCATCCATATGACAGAGAACCCGGGCCGACATGACTAGTCGTGAACCCAAAGTGGCACTAACTTACAGGGACAGGCACACATGACCCAGCAACGAACGTGTCGGTACTTGCAATTTGGGTTTGTTGCATCAATTATACTGTAGGGGGTTCCCTTACAGTCTTTCTGTCAAAAAAAACGAACGTGTCGGTCATCAGCGAGTGAATTCGGGCTGTAGCAACTGGGCTAGCAGGACTCCGAAAGACACCTCGTGAGATTTCCCCCAAGGGACAGACACAGGATCGAAGAAGGACACATGCTGGCCAGTCTAAGTGTTCTGGAGCAGTAGCAGCTGGGCTAACAGGCCTCCGGTAAACCCGGCTGTAGCAGACTACCATGGCTCAGTGCAAGCACCAGACCAGATTTCCCCATAAGAGAGGCTACCAAGGATAGACTACTTGGTTGTCGGATCCCACACATACCAAGCATTTCAATCATAAACACAATATGCTCGATATGTGCAAATACAACATGGCATCACAACAAAACTCTACAACTCAAGTACTTTATTTAAAAGGCTCCAGAGAGCCATACATAACATGTTCATACAGGTAGGGGTCACACGAAAAAACACTCAAGTCATACAAACATACAAGCACATGCGGAAGCAAACTTGTCTGAGCACAGACAACTAGAAAGCAAGAAGGCTTGACGAAGCCTGTCTATCTACACGGCCCTTCATGGCTCAGGATCACCACCTGGGTGGCAAGTCACTCATCAACGTCGAGATCTACATAGAACCCATCGGAGGAGCGGTGTTCTCTTCTGCAACAGTAATTAAGCAAACATGAGTACAACGGTACTCAGCAAGACTTACATCAGATCCTACATACATGCACAGTATAAACAAGGGGTAGTGGAGTTTATTGCAGCAAGCCAGCTTTGACTCTTGGCTAAACTATCCTACGAGACAACAACTTGTAAATGTTTTGCGCACACGAGTCCACTACTCACCACAACAATACAATACCGCGGATCCTCCTCCGTCATCCTACGGAAGGGCCATCCATGACACTCACACTTGTCTTGAGGCTTTTAGGAGTATCCATTTACTTGTCTATGAACTGTATAGGCAACCAAGTAGTCCTTTACCGGGGACGCGGCTATTAGAATAGATGATGTTAACCCTGCAGGGGTGTACTTCTTCACACACGCTCCGACCACTTATCACCGCTACACGACATGTACTCAGCAACCTTCAAGCGGAAGCCCAACGAGGGTTTCGGCCACGGCCTGCCTAAACACCTAAGTCTCTAGTCCAGGTTTATCGCCTATCCAGTTTCCATCCGCAGGGAGTCTGGCCGAGGTTTCCACATACGGCCCCGAACGATGTGTATAGGGTTCCGAGACACCAAACGGGCACCCGGCATACCCGGCCACGTACCTACCACATCACAGCCCACCCCGAGGGTCAGCATTGCGCACGGCCTCCAGTATACTACAAACACCAGAAACTACTTGCAACTCCTGGACAGAGGACTAGGGTGGTTAAGAAGCCGAGAGGCCCCATTGGTTTCGGGCCCAATGCATGGTAGTAGCTGGTTCATTCACAGATACAGATCTCGGTGCTTAAGGACGGTTCCAATGAAACAACCCACCATGTACTCCTACATGGCCTCTCATCGATACCTTTACCAAATCGTGCTCAACACATCAGTCACATTACTGACATAATCATTTCACTCTAGCCATCACCCAGATGAACCAGACCAGACACGACTCTAAGCATAGCAGGTATAGCAACGTAGGAAACACCAACATGGCTCAATCAACTCCTACACATGCTAGTGGGTTTCGTCTAGTTACTGTGGCAATGACATGTCATGTAGAGGAAATGGGTTCAACTACCGTAGCACACAACAGTTTGAAATGTTGTTGTCTTAAATGCAGTAAATGAGAGCAGGAGCGATAACATGGGATTGTACCGATATGATCAATGGGGTTGCTTGCCTGACAGAGTGGTCGAGGGGTACTGTCCTTCAACTGGATACTCGTGAATATCCTCGGGAGCAGACCCTACCACGGAGATCACACCGGTAACACAATCAATACATGGCAATACGCAACAATATGATGCATTCATATAACATGGAAAATGAGTGTGTTGGGCTAATGCAACTACAACCAGATGGGTTTGAGCCATTTTGAACCAAAGATTCAAAGTTCAAACTCATTTGTGATCTTAAATAGTGCATTATCATGCTTTCCACAAAACAGCAAGTTAACTTGTTTAAACATGCATGAAACTAGTACAGATGGATAGATTGGATTTTGCATGAAACTTGTTTAAACATATCAGTGACCCAGGGGGTCAAACCCCTGGTCAACTGGGTCAAATCGACAGCGTTTAGTCGCCGGCGACGACCAGACGCGGCGGAGGGGTGCAAGATTTGCACTCCAGCAACCAAATGGACGGCGGAGGCCACCTACGCGTAGCTGGGAGCAAGCCACCAGAAACGATGCCGACTACTAGTTTGGCGGCTGCCGGAGTTCGGGCGAGCTCGATCTCGACGCTGCGGGGGTTCTGGATGCACGACACCAGCTCCTACTAAGCCCACGTGGTGCGGTGAGTGCATTGGGCACGGTGGCGTGGCCGTTGTATGGCTGGAGCCATGTCGGCGACAAGCTCGGGCGGCGGTGCATGCGGTTGAGCTCGGTGCGGTCGCTACGACGCGCGGTAGCGAGAGTGGAGGGGATGGGAAGAGACAGCAGCTAACGGCGATCACGATGAGATGAACGACGAGCTCGGGGAGGAACCGGAGTGGACGGGGCGGCGAAGTGGATCTGCGATGGCGAGAGGTCGAGGACGGCTCGGTGGAGGCGGTGCAGAGCGTGCGAGCTCTCGGGGCTTGGCCTGCTCGATGAAGCAGATGACAGCGGAGCTCGTGGACACGGTGGGGCGGCGAGAAGGCGACAGTGGCCACGGTTACGTTGGCGATGCGGCTGCGGCTGCATTGGCCATAGTGGGGGGAGACCGAGAGATAGGCGCAGGAGGGAATGGGATGTCCAGGGGGTCGAGGCGGCAACGTGGAGGCCGTCCAGGAATCCAGCCGTTGAAGCGGCAAGCAGCTAGCGCCATGGTGAGCTCTCGCGGCTAGCGCCACCTCATGCCTGCCTGCCGGGGAAGAAGCAGCTGGCTGGCACGGGCCAGCATAGTGCTGGGCCGCCAGTTGGGCCGGCTGGTGGGTTGTGATTTAAGTTAGCATTTCCTTTTAATTTTGTTTTTGTTTTCTTTCTGTAGGTTTGTGGTTTTTCTAAAAATGCCTAAACACTTTCAAAAATCAACAAACCACTCATGCCCATTGTATAGAATATATCCAACAGCAAACATTTTGTTTTATGATTATTTGGACATTTAAAATATTTTATAGCATTTAAATGTCCAAATGCAAATAACATATGATTTAATACAGTGACCTTAAGATGTCTTAGAAAATTGTGCACCATTTTTGTCAGAGGTTTAAGACCCAGGCAAAGATGATGAACATTTTAGAAGGGCGTTTGAGGTTCATTGAAAAAGATTTTTGTAACCCTAGTTGGATTAAAGGGGTGCTGGGCGTTCTGTCATCCCCATTTCCATGTTTCTGATCAAAGTAAAGATGATGCAACACTCTAATGCAAGAACTAGCTAGGGTGTGACACCAGCCTCGTGAGGCCGCCCCTGAGGAGGTCTTGCGTCGTCCCCCTCGCGAGGCTGGCCCCTCGCGAGGGTCTTGAATGTTTGCTGGTGAAGATGGGCCGTACAGGGCCGCTGGTGGAGCCATGTTGTGGGCCGCAGGCAGGCAAGTCTGGGGACCCCCGTTCCCAGAACGTCGACAGTAGCCCCCGGTCCCAAGGCACACTCGGGCTTGGCTTTGAGGCAAAGCCAAAGGGCAAGTGCGGAGCGCCGCGGGCCCCATCAGCTCGCGGCCATGGTTGGCACATGGCGGCTGATTGGACGTGGGCGTCTCCGCTTCCCCACGCTGCCTAGGCAACTGCCCGACTGACAAAAAGGCCGGCGTGGGCAACGCTTGTCTTCATTGCTCTCCTCCGCCTTGCTCCAGATGTCCTCTCTCGCTCCTTACTTCCGAAATCTCCAGATCTGCTCCGATCTCCTTGCGAGCTTCCAACCAATGGCACCCCGAAAGCCCAAGGTTGATTCGCCGCGTGCCTGGTACGAGCCGGCTCTGGAGGCGCCCAATGTCTCAGCGAAGAACCTCGCCGCCACGCGCCTGCTGGCGGCGGGGGAGAACAACAAGAAGAAGAAGACCGAGCTCCTGGCTGGCTCCGCCGTGCCCGAGGCTCCGAAGAGCTCCTACTACCCCTTCTTCATGAGCAACGTCGTCGCCGGCCTCGTTCCCCCCTTCTCTGACTTCTTCTATGCAGTCCTCCAACACTACGGGTTACAGGCTCTCCACCTCCATCCCAACTCTGTTCTTCTCTTGTCAATCTTTGCCTTCTACTGTGAGGCGTACATCGGGGTGATGCCGTCCATGGCACTGCTGCGCCACTTCTTCTTCCTCCAAATCAACGATGGCCACACCACGGGGTGCACCAACTTCATCGCAGCTGGCAAGGCCAACGCAATCTCAAAGGCCGGCAAGAAGGCTGATGGCTTCCGGGGCAAGTGGGTTATGATGGACGCCAAGTGCGTCCACCCACAGCTGAAGCTGCCGACGGAGATGCCCCAGTCCGACGAGGGGTGGTCTCCTGCGAAGCTTACTGATGATCGAGCGAAAGCGGTGCTGGAGAAGATGACCGTAGACCTAAGGCCGGGCAATGCGAAGGCGGCAAAGCTGACGGGGGCCATGCTTCTGAGGGAGTTCCTGACGCCGTGGGTGGCTCCTCTCCAGGCGTGCTCGCGCCCCTTGTGGATGCTCGGGGATGGAGAGGACAAGCTTTGCCTGAGTTCGGAGGCTTTGTCTGAAGGGGAGCTGGTCATGGCTCTCCGCCTCTTGGTCGGGGACGACCAAGAGTATCCGCCGAGTGCCCATGCTCCTTTGTTCCTTTGGAAGGACGGGGCGGTGATCGCGTCCGCCATGCCCACCTTTGACGGCCACAGCCTGGTGCCGCCGGCACCCTCTGAAGTACCGGTGGCGACGACGACGGTGGACGTGTCTTCTGGTAATTCCCGCAGGGACGGGGAGGAGGAGGAGGACGAGGAACGCGACTCAGAGGCGGCCCCTGAGGGGATGGGGGAGACCTCCCCCTTACACAAGGCCGAAATACTCTGCCTCCTGCCTGACGACGATGGCGAGGCCGACATCCTCCTGGAGAAGGGGGAGCCGCCCGTGGTTCCGACAGAGGGCTGGTCGGCGCTGCTCTCTCGGGATGACGCTCCTGCCTCACTGCCTCCTGGAGCCACTTCCGGTCCAGGTGCTACCCCTGCTTCTGCTCCCAGAGCTGCCGCGCCCGTGGCTCGGGCAGCGAAGCTCTCCGGCTTCAAGCTTACGAAGCAGAGGGACTATGCCATAGTGGACCAGTAAGTGTTCTCGTCCTCCCTTGTTCTCAGTTCTGCCACTCGTTTCTGACTCTTCTTCTTCGTTGTGCAACTAGGCCGACGACTACGGCGAAGACGAGAAGGGAGGGTGAGGTCGTACTGCTTGAGCCCAGATCGCCTCCTGCGGATGCACCCCTCTCCATGAGTAAAGGGGGTGACGGCGCTCGTGCCTCTCCAGCCCGATCATCCTCACAAGGCTGGGTGGAGCATGCTTGGGAGGAGTCAGCCCCTGAGGCCCCGCTGGCTCTGGAGGTGCCATCGTCCGGCTAGGGCGCTAGGGTCCCCGAGGCTCAGGAGCCTATGGCCTCTCAGGCCGTGGTGATGACGACGCCTCTTCCTCCTCCTTCTGCCGTACTGCTAACCCCAAGTTCCTGCGCCTCCCCTGATGTCCTGGAGCGAGCTCTTTCTGCGATGGCCCCGCTGTGAGAAGACATCCAGGGCACCGACCGTCGCCTGGTGGCCGGACGTTTGGAACTGGTCTCTGGCTGGCTGCACTCCGACGCATCCGTCCGGGTGGCACCTAGCCAAGCTTCCGCTGACTCCGAGAAGGACAGGGAGGCCGTCGCCTAGGCTGTGGCCGCCCACGAGGTGGCGCAGAAGGATGCCGAGGCCGCCCAGGACCGCTGTCGGACGCTAGCTGCCGAGCTAGAGATCATGAGGAAGGAGCACGCGAAGGAAGCCCGAAGCCGCAAGGTGGAGGAGGAGCAGATGAAATCCTGAGAGGACGCCGTCAAGGATCACGACGCCAAACTGGAACAGTTGGCGAATGCACCGCCACAGAGCGCGGCCGGCTGGAGGAGGTGGAGCAGAAGCTGAAGGCGGAGAAGGCCGAGCTTGACGCCAAGGCGAAGGTCGTGACTGAGGACCGCACGGCCTTCAAGCTCCTTGAAGAGAAGGCTCGGACGACGCTGAAGTCGCTCTACGAGAAGGGCTTAGAGGAGCCGCTGGTTGCCGACAACGAGGGACCCAACCAGCTGGTTCCTTATCTGGTTGCTGCGCTGGAGGACGTTGTGAGCGGCATCGGCCCCATGGCGGAGGAAGAAGCCCGTGTTCTCTCCTCAGCCACGCTGACACGCGTCTTTAGCCACCTCCACCTTTGCGATCCCGCCGCCCGCCTTGACGAGCTTCTGGTGCCTGTGAAAGACGAGCATTACGAGGCCGCAGCTACAGCTATGAAGGGTCAGGTGGAGGCCCTACTGAAGAGGTTCCGCGCCTTCACTCCCGCGCCACCGACCGGCGGTGCTACCGATCCTACAACTCCGGCTAGTGGTGCAGGTGAAGGCGACGCCGTTGGAGAAGAAGCATCCCTTGTAGGCGACGGCGGCGTCCAGGGATGATGAGGCAACCTGTTGGCGGCTCCTTTCCTGTTTTAGCTTCTGCAATATGCACCATGCCTCATCGAGGCATTAAACTCGCGTTTCATTTCAGAGGAACAATATGTCCTGTGATATTTTCTTTGAAATTCTGTGATTTCCTTTCTATTTGCTTTACGTTCTACGTCAGCAGGACCCGACCCCGCGCATACATCAGCCGTCGTTGGGCCGTCCGGATCACCAGGACGGACCAAGGAGTGAGGGGCTACGTGATCAGTTAGGCTCCTGAGTCGCGATGCTCAGGAGTCCCCCTTTATGCGCAAACAGCTTATAGGAAGGAGATCTAGGGGTAGATCTAGTGTTCTACATCGGCAGGGCCTGAACCCGCGCATACCTCAGCCGCCATTGGGCCGAGCGGATCATCAAGACGGACCAAGGAGTGAGGGGCTACGTGGTCAGTTAGGCTCCTGAGTCGCGATGCTCAAGAGACCCCCTTGACGTTCAAACGACCTTCGTACCTTAGCTCCGCTTGGGAGGGTGTGTGACGAGCAGGTCTGAGGGACCTGGCAGGGTGGCGTGCGCTTGGGCGACCCGAGCGCAGCTCCCGTGCCTAGCCCCCTCGCGCGACTCTGCTGAGGGGAGGTGTTGCGATGAGGCCAGACACTGAGCCTGGAGGCTCCCTGAGGTTGGTACGGTCGTGAGGCCGCCCTTAGTTGTTTATCACCAGTGCAGAGCATAGTGCTTCCGTACTTGCACGGGCATGGCCACTCCTCGGTAGTGTTGACTGCCAGCGTGGAGCATGGTGCATCCACTAGCACGTGGGAGGGGACTCCCTACTGCGGAGAGCCCCCGGGGCGTGTACAGCCCCACCCTGACACATGGCTTGCACTGCAGGGCTGGACAAGGTGTATCTAGGCACTCGTGAGCCAGCGCGGGATTCATGAGGCCCTACCTCAAGGCGGGTTGCGTCTGGTCTTGGTTCTTGATAGCTGTGGCGTTCCTACGAGATGGTTAGACAACCTACACCGAGTGGATTTCCTAAGGCTATCGCACGAGAAGGCCAAGCACCAATGACCCCAGGAGGTCCCATGAACGGGGCCGGCCCACCAGACAGAGCTCAGCCGATGGATTTATCGACGTTGCAGGGAGGGGCCTGAGCGCAGCCGCTGTGCCTAGCCTTCTTATGCCAAGGATCCTGAAGAAAGACAATCGGCGCGCAGCTCCCTTGGTGGGTGACAATCAGGCAAGTGATATACATGGATAGATTACGCATGAAAAGCAACTAGCTTAGGTAAATGCGAGAATGATACATGCCACTGGGTTGGACCCGAGTGGCCTGGGGTTAATGCAGCCCGAGGGGTGCTCCCAGCAGAGTGAACTAAAGATGCAAGCGGATATATGCTGCAGGGACGGACCCACGCAGCCTGGGGATGATGCAGCCCAGGGGGCACTCCCAGCTGAATGAACTTGGAAAATGTCACCTGGTTTGGTTGCCGAAGGAGTGTTGGGGTAGCTGAAGACACATGTCGAATAAGTCGCTTCTCATGAGCCGCTGACACCCTGAGCCTCGGGAGGCTCTGCAGGATCAAGTGGCCTCTGGAGGACCGTCTCCATCTCCGCCAGGACCGCGTGGTGCCTGGCCTCCTGACCTGCCAGGATGCTCTACAAATTGTGCTAGAAGGCAGCAGCCATGCTCGGCAGGCTGAACGGCATGCGAACGTAGCTGTGAGGTGGGCCCTCACACCGGCCAGCACGTGAAGGCCATAAGCGCTCCTAAGATGCGGCCCTGTTGGGCCCTGGGATGTCGATGCAAACACGCAGCTCACCTCCCTCGCCTGGGTGGGGAGCAACGCCAGGTGTGCGGCGGTCGCCGCGTATTGCTCTTGCTTCCTGAAGCTCATGAGATGCCTTGGTGATGAACTCCTAAGCACCGGGCGCTCCCCGCCCGGTGTCCTCCTGAGGGAAACGTGCCACGAAGCATGCCTCCACGTGGTGCCCGAGCACCTCCCTCGTGATGTTGGCCAGGTCCGATGCCCTCCAGAAGAGAGCCCTCGAGCCCTGCCCGAAGTGGGCTCCAGGCGCGCCTCCCTACGCGAGGGAGGGAGGCGCCCCAGGCGCCGGCACAGATCCTAAAGTGGCATCGCTGGAGGTGTCACTCCCCTGAGGCCCAGTGTGGAGTAGCTGGTTCTTCTTCTTGGGGTTGGCCTCAGGAGGGTACTGCGCACCCGCGCTGTCAGGGTCTTCGATTGATGCGGCCTGGAAGGCGCGCTCGAGGGAGCACACCGCGTCTCTTTCTTCACAAGGGACCGTGATGATTCTGTCGCTTCCCAGCATCTTGAGGAAGTTGTAGCCATGGTGGGTGACTGCCATGAATTTGGCCAGTGCTGGGCACCCGAGGATGGCATTGTATGACAGTCAGATGTGGGCGACATCGAAGTCGATGAGCTTGGTGTGGTAGTTGTCGCACTGACCGAAGGTTACAGGGAGGCAAACTTGCCCTATCGGGGTGGTGGAGCCATCTGTCACTCCTAAGAAAGGCTTGGTGCGCTGGAGCTGATCGTATGGAACTTGAAGGCTGTCAAACGTCTCGATGGACAGGACACTGAGTCCTGCGCCACCGTCGATGAGGGTCTTGTTGACTTGGACATTGCTGATGACGGGTCAACAGAGCATCGGGAGGACGCCAGCGGTTACCGTGCATTTGAGCTGGTCCTCCGAGCTAAAGGTGATGGCGTACTTGGACCACCTGAGTGGGCACGTAGCCTCGAGCTTGGGGAGGGCTGCATTCACGTCGTGGGAGAACTGCGGGAAGATGCGCTGGGAGGCTGGGGCATGAGTGCCACCCAAGATGCAGGCGATGGCTCACGGCTCCTGGAAGCCTGCAGCCTCTTTATCCTGTTGATGGTCATCGTTCCTTCTTGGCGGCGGCGGTGGAGGGAGACCAGGGTTGCCCTAAGGACGATCCTCACGTGGCTGGTCCCTCCAGGCGCCCTCACGAGGCTGGTCCTGCCAACGATCCTCGCGAGGCTGGTCGCACCACTCTTGGCGAGGCCCAAGGTCATCCAATGTCCTGCACCTCGTCCACCTCCTCGGCCGTAGCCTCGGTCGTTGCGCTCGGGCCATCGACTGAGGTGTCCATCTCGAATGGCCCTGAGCTCTTAACAATCGTTGGTGTTGTGCGTGCGCACGTTGTGGAAGGAGCAGAACGTACGGCCGCCCTTGGACTACTTGGGAAGATCTCGGCCGCACTTGGTGTCCGGTTCTGCTACGAGTACGGCCACTCCTTTGCGCTACACGTCCTTGACCTTGGCCTTCTTCTCATCTGGATCTGCAGAAGGGAGCTCGAGGAGGGAGATACGCCCCTCCGAAGCCCTTGCACAGTTGGTTGCTATGTTGAACAACTCTAGGGTCGTGCATAGCTCCTCATGGATGGCGAGCTCCTCCTTCATCTTGACGATGCGGACGCTGTCGGAGAACACTGAGATGATGGCCTTGATAACCCACAAGTATAGGGGATCGCAACAGTTTTCGAGGGTAAAGTATTCAACCCAAATTTATTGAATCGACACAACGGGAGCCAAAGAATACTCTAGAGTATTAGCAGCTGAGTTGTCAATTCAACCACACCTGGAAACTTAATATCTGCAGCAAAGTGTTTAGTAGCAAAGTAATATGATAGTAGTGGTAACGGTAATAAAAGGTAACGGTAGTAAAAGCAATGTTTTTGGTATTTTGTAGTGATGATAGCAATAGCAACGGAAAGTAAATAAGCGAAGAACAATATATGGAAAGCTCGTAGGCAATGGATCGGTGATGGAGAATTATGCCGGATGCGGTTCATCATGTAACAGTCATAACCTAGGGTGACACAGAACTAGCTCCAGTTCATCAATGTAATGAGGCATGTATTCCAAATATAGTCATAGGTTCTTATGGAAAAGAACTTGCATGACATCTTTTGTCCTACCCTCCCGTGGCAGCGGGGTCCTTACGGAAACTAAGGGATATTAAGGCCTCCTTTTAATAGAGTACCGGAACAAAGCATTAACACGTAGTGAATACATGAACTCCTCAAACTACGGTCATCACCGGTAAGTAGCCCGATTATTGTCACTTCGGGGTTAACGGATCATAACACATAATAGGTGACTATAGACTTGCAAGATAGGATCAAGAACACTCATATATTGATGAAAACATAATAGGTTCAGATATGAAATCATGGCACTCGGGCCCTAGTGACAAGCATTAAGCATAGCAAAGTCATAGCAACATCAATCTCCGAACATAGTGGACACTAGGGATCAAACCCTAACAAAACTAACTCGATTACATGATAGATCCCATCCAACCCATCACCGTCCAGCAAGCCTATGATGGAATAACTCACACACGGCGGTGAGCATCATGAAAATGGTGATGGCGACGGATTCCCCTCTCCGGAGCGCCGAATGGACTCTAGATCAGCCCTCCCGAGAGGTTTTAGGGCTTGGCGGCGGCTCCATATCGTAAAACGCGATGATTTCTTCTCTTTGATTTTTTTCTCCCCGAAACACAATATATGGAGTTGGAGTTGGAGTTGGAGTCGGAGAGGCAATAGGGGGCCCATGAGGTAGGGGGGCGCGCCCCCCACCCTCGTGGAGAGGTGGTGGGCCCCTGGTCTTCATCTTTTGCAGGTATTTTTCATATTTTCTGAAAAGTTGCTCCGTGAAGTTTCAGGTCATTCCGAGAACATTTGCTCCTGCACATAAATAACACCATGGTAATTCTGCTGAAAACAGCGTCAGTCCGGGTTAGTTCCATTCAAAGCATGCAAGTTAGAGTCCAAAACAAGGGCAAAAGTGTTTGGAAAAGTAGATACATTAGAGACGTATCAACTCCCCAAGCTTAAACCTTTATTTGTCCTCAAGCAATTCAGTTGATAAACTGAAAGTGATAAAGAAAAACTTTTACAAACTCTGTTTGCTCTTGTTGTTGTAAATATGTAAAGCCAACATTCAAGTTTTCAGCAAAGATTATAACTAACCACATTCACAATAACGCATAGGTCTCAAGTTTACTCATATCAATAGCATAATCAACTAGCGAGCCATAATAATAAATCTCGGATGACAACACATACTCAAAACAATCATAATATGATATAACAAGGTGGTATCTGGCTTGCCCTTTCTGAGACCGCAAAACATAAATGCAGAGCACCTTTAAAGACCAAGGAGTGACTAGACATTGTAATTCATGTTAAAAGAGATCCAGTCAGGTCCTACTCAATGTAAACTAACAGTAATGAATGCAAATGACAGTGGTGCTCTCTAACTGGTGCTTTTTAATAGGAGGATGATGACTCGGCATAAAAGTAAATAGATAGGCCCTTCGTAGAGGGAAGCAGGGATTTATAGAGGTGCCAGAGCTCGGTTTTGAAATAGAGGTGAATAATATTTTGAGCGGTATACTTTCATTGTCAACATAACAACCAAGAGATGGCGATATCTTCCATGCTACACACATTATAGGCGGTTCCCAAACAGAATGGTAAAGTTTATACTCCCCCTTCCACCAACAAGCATCAATCCATGGCTTGCTCGAAACAACGAGTGCCTCCAACTAACAAGACAAGAGTCCCAGGGGGAGTTTTGTTTGCAATTATTTTGATTAAGTTTGCATAAAGCATGGGACTGGGAATCCCGGTGACCACCCATTTATCTCGTGAGTGAGGAGCGGACTCCACTCCTCTTGAGAATAACCCGCCTAACATGGAAGATACGGACAGCCCTAGTTGATACATGAGCTATTCGAGCATACAAAACAGGATATTTATTTGAAGGTTTAGAGTTTGGCACATACAAATTTACTTGGAACGGCAGGTAGATACCGTATATAGGTAGGTATAGTGGACTCATGTGGAATAACTTAGGGGTTTAAGGGATTGGATGCACAAGCAGTATTCCTGCTCAGTACAGGTGAAGTCTAGCAAAACACTGGGAAGCGACCAGCTAGAGAGCGACAACAGTCATGAACATGCATTAAAATTAATCAACACCGAATGCAAGCATGAGTAGGATATAATCCACCATGAACATAAATATCGTAAAGGCTATGTTGATTTTGTTTCAACTACATGCGTGAACATGCGCCAAGTCAAGTCACTTAAATCATTCAGAGGAGGATACCACCCTATCATACCACATCATAACTATCTCAATAGCATGTTGGCATGCAAGGTAAACCATTATAACTCATAGCTAATCAAGCATGGCACAAGAAACTATGATCTCTAATTGTCATTGCAAACATGTTTATTCATAATAGGCTGAATCAGGAATGATGAACTAATCATATTTACAAAACAAAAGAGGTCGAGTTCATACCAGCTTTTGTCATCTCAGCCAGTCCATCATATATCGTCATAATTGCCTTTCACTTGCACGACCGAACGATGTGAATAATAATAATAGTGCGCGTGCATTGGACTAAGCTGGAATCTGCAGGCATTAAATAAACAGGAGAAGACAAGGCAATATGGGCTCTTTTGTCAGATAAACAATAATGCATATAAGAGCCACTTCAACAATTTAATCATGGTCTTCTCCTATCGACCCCCAAAGAAAAGAAAAAGAAATAAAACTATTTACACGGGAAAGCTCCCAACAAGCAAAAGAAGAACAGGAAATCTTTTTGGGTTTTCTTTTTAATTACTACTACAAGCATGGAAATTAAACTGATTAAAATCTACAACTAATTTTTTGTTTTTTCTTAAGGTTTATTAAACACACAAGAAGAAAGCATAAAAAGTAAAATAAACTAGCATGGATGATACAGTGAAAAAGTATGAGCACCGACATCTAGCAATTAGTGTGTGAACATAAATGTAACGTCGGTGGGAAATACGTACTCCCCCAAGCTTAGGCTTTTGGCCTAAGTTGGTCTATGGCCACGGCTGGCCTGGCGGATATCCATAATAATAGTTGGGGTCGTATTGCGATGCAGCGGGTATCGCCTACTGAGATGCAGCGTGGCGACGAGCGGCCTCCTCTCTGGTAATAGTATATCTTCCTCTTTCCTGATAATCAAAGAAGGCAGGAGCACGGAGAGTAATATGGACAGCACGGCGTCTGTCAAAGATTAGTCGATACTGGAGAGGTGATTCGTTCCTCCCGACAAACTGGTGGTGAACCATAGCATTAAAATCTAGATAAGCAGGAGGTAATTCAATATGATCTTCGTGTATGACTACACCAAGAAAATTAGCTATGCGGGTTGCATAAATTCCACCAAAGAAATCTCCATTAAATCTATTAAGATGCAACCTACGTGCAACAATGGCTCCCAAATTATAAGATTTGTCTCCTAACACAACACTCCGAAGAAAACTGGGGTCAGGGAGACACATGTGACATGCCTCATCTTTACCATTAATGCATCTACCTATGAAGAGAGCAAAATAATGTATAGCAGGAAAGTGAATGCTCCCCATGGTAGCTTGTGTAATATCTCTAGATTCTCCCACAGTTATGCTAGCAAGAAAATCTCTAAATTCAGATTTGCGAGGATCCCTTATACTACCCTATTGTGGAAGTTTGCATGCTGTGGTAAAATCCTCCAAGTCCATAGTGTAAGAATTATCATAAAGATCAAACAGGACAGTTGGAGAATTACGTGAAGTTGAAAATTTGAACCTCCTCACAAAGGTACTTGTGAGGTTGTGGTACTGGCTGCACTTCTCTTCTTCGAAGCTCACGAGATCAGCGTTACGCAAATATGCGTTGAATTCTTCCTTAATTCCCGCTCAATCCATAAAGTCCTTAGAAGGCCATTCACAAGGACGCACTGGAGCGTCTCTTGGTGGCTCGTCATCAGCATCACGCATTGCAAGCCTGGGTCCTTGCTTCCTTGAAGAACCACCTTGGAACATTTTCCTAAGCATATTTCTTCCTCTGAAAAATTCTGAAATTTTTTAGTAACTTCAAAATAAAAGTAAACCAAACTGAATAATATTGATAGCAACTACTGCTACAAGTGCCTAGAGCCTATATCATGCATCAAAACTACTTTTGACCATATAAATTTGACATGCAAGCTCAAGAACAGGGTCACCTAAGCAGCAAAAATTTGCAATGAATAAAGCACTAGAACAAAAACTAATTGGACCAATGGAGGAGTCACATACCAAGGAACAATCTCCCCAAGCAGTTTTGTGAGAGGTGCTTTGAGCAAGGAGATCGAAAATGGCAGCAAAATGAGCTTGGACTCGGGTTTGAGCTAGTTATTGGTGTTTGTGGGAGGAAGAAGAAGTGTATGGGTGAAAGGATAAGTGGAGGAGGGCCACCGTGGGCCCATGAGGCAGGGGGTGCGCCCAGGGGGATAGGGCGCGCCCTCCACCCTCGTGGGCAGGTGGTTGACCCCCCTGATGTGTTCTCAGTGCCAAATATTCTCAAATTTTCTGGAAAAAATCATATCTAAATTTCAGGGCATTTGGAGAACTTTTATTTTTGTGGTATTTTTATATTGCACGGATAATCAGATAATAGACAGAAAAATATTTATTTTTATTTTATTTAATTTAAATAACAGAAAGTAAAATTGGGATACAGAAGGTTGTGCCTTCTAGTTTCATCCATCTAATGATCATCAAAAGGAATCCACTAACAAGGTTGATCAAGTCTTGTTAACGAACTCATTTCGAATAACATGGAACCGGAGAAATTTCAAATAACACTATGTTACCTCAACGGGGATATGCACGTCCCCAATAATAAGAATATCATATTTCTTCTTGATAGTAGGAAGAGGAAATTCAAAACATCCAAATATAATCGATGGCATTATTCCAATAGAGTTGATACTATGAACTTGAGGTTGTTTCCTCGGAAAGTGTACCGTATGCTCATTACCATTAACATGAAAAGTGACATTGCCTTTAGTGCAATCAATAACAGCCCTGACAGTATTCAAAAAGGATCTTCCAAGAATAATAGACATACTATCGTCCTCGGGAATATCAAGAATAACAAAGTCCGTTAAAATAGTAACGTTTGCAACTACAACAGGCACATCCTCACAAATACCGACAGCTATAGCATTTGATTTATCAGCCATTTGCAAAGATATTCCAGTAGGTGTCATCTTATTCAAATCAAGTCTATGATATAAAGAGAGAGGCATAACACTAACACCGGCTCCAAGATCACATAAAGCAGTTTTACCATAGTTTCTTTTAATAGAGCATGGTATAGTGGGTACTCTTGGATCTCCAAGTTTCTTTGGTATTCTACCCTTAAAAGTATAATTAGCAAGCATGGTGGAAATTTCATCTTCTGGTATCTTTCTTTTATTTGTAATAATATCTTTCATGTACTTAGCATAAGGATTGCTTTTGAGCATATCAGTTAATCGCATACGCAAAAAGATAGGTCTAATCATTTCAACAAAGCGCTCAACATCCTCATCATCCTTTTTCGTGGATGGTTTGGGAGGAAAAGGCATGGGTTTTTGAACCCAAGGCTCTCTTTCTTTACCATGTTTCCTAGCAACAAAATCTTTCTTATCATAATGTTGATTCTTTGATTGTGGGTTATCAAGATCCACAGCAGGTTCAATTTCTATATCATTATCATTGCCAGGTTGAGCATCATCATGAGCATTATCATTAACATTATTAATAGTTTCAGGTTCATTACCAGATTGTGTTTCAGCATCAGAAATAGAGATATCATTTGGATTCTCAGGTGTTTCAATAATAGGTTCACTAGAAGAATGCAAAGTCCTATCATTTTTCGTTTTCTTCCTTTTAGAAGGACTAGGTGCATCTATATTATTTCTCTGAGAATCTTGCTCAATTCTCTTAGGGTGGCCTTCAGGATACAAAGGTTCCTGAGTCATTCTACCAGTTCTAGTAGCCACTCTAACATCATTATCATTATCTTTACTATTCAATTCATTGAGCAAATCATTTTGAGCTTTAAGTACTTGTTCTACTTGAGTGGTAACCATAGAAGCATGTTTACTAATAAGTTTAAGTTCACCTTTAACATTAGCCATATAATCACCCAAGTGTTCAAGAATATTTGAATTGTATTTCAGTTGTCTACCAAAATAAGTATTAAAATCTACTTTCTTAGCCATAAATTTATCAAACTCATCTAAGCATGGGCTAGCAAATTTAGTAAATGGGATTTCAGCTTTATCATATCTATAGAGAGAATTTACCTTTACTACCTGTGTCGGGTTATCAAGACCATGAGTTTCTTCAATAGGTAATGGATTTGGATTATATGTTTCTTCAACAGGCGGTAAATTAAGACCGTGTATTTCTTCAATAGGAGGTAAATTCTTAACATCTTCAGCTTTAATACCTTTTTCTTTCATAGATTTCTTTGCCTCTTGCATATCTTCAGGACTGAGAAATAGAATACCCCTCTTCTTCGGAGTTGGTTTAGGAATAGGCTCAGGAATTGGCTCCGGAGGTGTCCAATTATTTTCATTTTTCAACATATTATCCAATAGAATTTTAGCTTCATCCGGTGTTCCTTCCCTGAAAATAGAACCAGCACAATTATCCAGGTAATCTCTGGAGGCATCGGTTAGTCCATTATAAAAGATATCAAGTCTTTCATTTTTCTTAAGAGGATGATCAGGCAAAGCATTAAGTAATTGGAGAAGCCTCCCCCAAGCTTGTGGGAGACTCTCTTCTTCAATTTGCACAAAATTATATATATCCCTTAAAGCAGCTTGTTTCTTATGAGCAGGGAAATATTTAGCAGAGAAGTAATAAATCATATCCTAGGGATTGCGCACACAACCAGGATCAAGAGAATTAAACCATATCTTAGCATCACCCTTTAATGAGAACAGAAATATTTTAAGGATGTAAAAGTAACGAGTTATCTCATCTTTAGTAAACATGGTAGCTATATCATTCAATTTAGTAAGATGTGCCACAACAGTTTCAGATTCATAACCATGAAAAGGATCGGATTCAACCAAAGTAATTATATCAGGATCAACAGAGAATTCATAATCCTTATCAGTAACAAAGATAGGTGAAGTAGCAAATGCTGGGTCAGGTTTCATTCTATCATTTAGAGATTGCTTACTCCATTTAGCTAATAACCTTTTGAGTTCATTTCTATTTTTGCAAGCTAAAATAGCTAAAGAAGCTTCTTGATCAAAAACATAACCCTTATGAATAAAAAGTGATTCTTCATCATCACTTTTATCAGTATCATCAGATTCAATATTTTCAATTTCTCTAGCCCTAGCAAGTTGTTCATCAAGAAAATCACTAAGTGGCATAGTAGTATTAGGCATAAAGGTAGTTTCATCATAAGTATCATGCATAGCAGAAGTGGCATCATCAATAACATGCGACATATCAGAACGAATAGCAGAAGCTGGTGTAGGTTGCAAGCTTACTCAAAAGAAGGTGAATCAAGTGCAAAGCTAGATGGCAGTTCCTTACCTCCCCTCGTAGTTGAGGGATAGCTCTTGGTTTTTGGATCTCTTAAGTTCTTAATAATGATAAGCAGATATAATATGCTCCCCGGCAACGGCGCTAGAAAATAGTCTTGATAACCCACAAGTATAGGGGATCGCAACAGTTTTCGAGGGTAATGTATTCAACCCAAATTTATTGATTCGACACAAGGGGAGCCAAAGAATACTCTCAAGTATTTGCAGCTGAGTTGTCAATTCAACCACACCTGGAAACTTAATATCTGCAGCAAAGTGTTTAGTAGCAAAGTAATATGATAGTAGTGGTAACGGTGATAAAAGTAACGGTAGTAAAAGCAATGTTTTTGGTATTTTGTAGTGATGATAGCAATAGCAACGGAAAGTAAATAAGCGATGAACAATATATGGAAAGCTCGTAGGCAATGGATCGGTGATGGCGAATTACGCCGGATGCGGTTCGTCATGTAACAGTCATAACCTAGGGTGACACAGAACTAGCTCCAGTTTGTCAATGTAATGTAGGCATGTATTCCGAATATAGTCATACGTGCTTATGTAAAAGAACTTGCATGACATCTTTCGTCCTACCCTCCCGTGGCAGCGGGGTCCTTACAGAAACTAAGGATATTAAGGCTTCCTTTTAATAGAGTACCGGAACAAAGCATTAACACATAGCGAATACATGAACTCCTCAAACTACGGTCATCACCTATAAGTATCCCGATTATTGTCACTTCGGGGTTAACGGATCATAACACATAATAGGTGACTATAGAATTGCAAGATAGGATCAAGAACACTCATATATTGATGAAAACATAATAGGTTCAGATCTGAAATCATGGCACTCGGGCCCTAGTGACAAGCATTAAGCATAGCAAAGTCATAGCAACATCAATCTCAGAACATAGTGGACACTAGGGATCAAACCCTAACAAAACTAACTCTATTACATGATAGATCCCATCCAACCCATCACCGTCCAGCAAGCCTATGATGGAATTACACACGCACGGCGGTGAGCATCATGAAATTGGTGATGGAGGATGGTTGATGATGACGATGGCGACGGATTCCCCTCTCTGGAGCCCCGAACGGACTCCAGATCAGCCATCCTGAGAGGTTTTAGGGCTTGGCGGCGGCTCCGTATCGTAAAACGCGATGATTTCTTCTCTCTGATTTTTTTCTCCCAGAAACACAATATATGGAGTTGGAGTTGGAGTCGGAGAGGCAACATGGGGCCCACGAGGTAGGGGGCGTGCCCTAGGGGGGCAGGCGCGCCCCCCCACCCTCGTGGAGAGGTGGTGGGCCCCTGGCCTTCATCTTTTGCAGGTATTTTTCATATTTTCTGAAAAGTTGCTCCGTGAAGTTTGAGGTCATTCCGAGAATGTTTGTTCCTACACATAAATAACACCATGGTAATTCTACTGAAAACATCGTCAGTCCGGGTTAGTTCCATTCAAATCATGCAAGTTAGAGTCCAAAACAAGGGCAAAAGTGTTTGGAAAAGTAGATACGTTGGAGACGTATCAGGCCTCGTCCGTCACCTTGGGGATCTTGATACACACGCTGTTGAAGCGCTGGATGTACTTCCACAGGGTTTCTCTCGGTTGTTGCTTGATGCGGCGCAGGTCACCCGCAACTGGGGGGTGGTCGCGAGTGCCCTGGAAGTTGGCGATGAAGTGGTTGCGCATCTCATCCCAGGAGGAAATCGAGTCTGGGGGCAGGTTCAGGAGCCATGAGCGGGCGCCGTCCTTGAGAGCCATGGGAAACCAGTTCGTCATGACCTTTTCGTCGCCGTTGGCCGCTTCGACGCTCAGCTCGTAGAGCTGCAGAAACTCTGCAGGGTCAGGGGTGCTGTCATAGCTAGGAGGCAGATCCGGCTTGAACTTGCCCGGCCAGACGACGCTACGCAGCTCAGGGGAGAAGGCGCGGCAGCCCGCTGTGGCCACTTGGGCCCGTCGTGGAGGCAGAGCTTGACCATGGCGTCCCTGTGCTGCCACGGCAAGTGGCACATGGCCCTGCCATAGCAAGCGATCCTGACATGGTGGTGCTAGAAGCGGTGGAGCATCTTCTTGAAGACGGGGAACCTCCTGGCAACTTCTTTCTTCGTGCGCGGGCAGACAGCACGGCGGATCACGCGCTGGGCCGCGCATCTTGGAGCGAGGACGTCGTCTTGATGCGAGGGAGGCTAAGGTACTCCATGAGCCGCACGCCTTGGCGCGAGGGCTCCATCTTGGTGCTGAGGGGGCGGAGGCGCTCCGTGAGCCACATCGCTCGTAGTCGGGGCGGGCGAGGCAGCGAGAGGGACGGTGCAGGAGAACCCCCCGCAACGCTGACGAACTCAGCGATGCGGTCCAACCAGTCCTCGTAGAGGTCGTCGACCGGGCGGTAGCGCAGGAGGTCGCGTGCCATGAGCAGCGCGGCTTGTGCGTCCATGGGGGCGCGACGAGCGTGAGACGATGAGACGGCCGGAGTCAGCGAGAGCGTGGCGGTGCGACCGTCTCGCCGCATAGAGAGGTGCAGCAAAGAGGCCTGCTGCTCGTTTGCCGCCGGGCCGATGGCGGCGTTGGCGGTGGGTGACGGAGAACGACGGGGATGTCCGCCGACAGGGGCGGTCTGAGCGACACGGGTGGCGAGAGCAGCCCGGCGCTCAGCGAGGGCTCGGCGAGCGTCGGCCGTGAACTTGGCGGAGTGCTGAAGCGCGGATCGAAGAAGAGGAAAGCTTCGCGCACCCCTACCGGGTGCGCCAAATGTCGGATTTCGGGTTCCGGCAAAACCCTTGAGGTTCGAACACTGGGGTGCGCACAAAGATCTCTCCCCCTCTCTAGCTCACACACTCTATGATCTCACGTCCTAGCTCGACGGACCCAAAGAACATGAGACACAAGATATATACTGGTTCGGGCCACCGTTGTGGTGTAATACCCTACTCTAGTGTGGTGTGGTGGGTTGCCTCTTGGGCCGAGGATGAACAGTTACAAGGGAAGAACAACCTCACGAGGAGAGGTGTTCTTGTGCTTAGTGAACTTGAGTGGATGGGGTGATATGGATCCGATCTAGGTCCCAATCAGATCCCTATGGTGGCAGCTAGTCCTATTTATAGAGGCCCTGGTCCACTTCCCAAATATTGAGCGGGAAGGGATCCCACAACGGCCAAATTCAAAGGGAGACAACTGGTACAAGCTATCCCGACAAAAGTAGTCTTCTCCTACCAAAGGCTCTATTGGTGACGCCGTCTTGGGCTCCACGGTGACCTCCGTCCTGTCGTCTAGGGCTCCACGGTGACCTCCGTCCTGCTGGTCTTGGTCTTGTTGCACCGATATGGAAACCTTTGCCTGATGCGTCGGGACTCCTCATCTGTGCTTGCCCCTTTAGCACCAAAGAGGAAACGAGGACACTGCGCGCTGGCGCCCTCCTGGCTCCAGTCATCACGGCTTGCATCACAGAAACCTCGTGAGGTGCCCCTTGCCTTGTTCTCTCCACCCCTCACGAGCTAACCTAGTGAGGTCGCCCCTAAGGAGGTCTTGCGTCGTCCGCCTCGCGAGGTTTGGCCCCTCGCGAGGGTCTTGAATGTTTGCTGGTGAAGATGGGTCGTACAGGGCCGCTGGTGGAGCCACACTGCAAGCCGCGAGCAGGCAAGTCTGGGGACCCCCGTTCCCAGAATGCCAACAGAGTCTGAGGAGGAGTCTGATTTAGGCGTGGAAAGCCTGGATCTAGCTTCGGCATTCGTGGCCAAGTCCATCTTCAACATTGAAGACAATGGTCACGACACCGACGCTGAAGCCGATGATGAGGACAACTCTGCTCCGACCTACTGCTTCATGGATCGAGGTGCCAAGGTAAACTCACGCGATGCTTACTTCCAAACCTCTAGTGAAGATTACTCTGAGTGTGAATCCCAACCCAGCTACAAGACTCTTGCTAAAATTGCAACTGAAAAACAAAAGGCAATGGAACATATTCAAAAATTGCTAGAAAAAAGCGATGACTTGTTGGACACGGAAATGAATCGAACTCAATCCTTAATCGAAGACATTAAAAATCTTCAAGTTAAGTACGAGGAACTTGAAAGTCATCATGAAACACTCGTAGCTACTCATGAGAAACTTTCCTATGATTATCTTCAAAGGAAGCAAGAACTCGAGAAACTGAGAGCGTCTCATGAAGATCTTCAAAATGAGAACGATTCACTACTGGAATCAGCAAATTTGCCATCTGCCCACTCTTTGTCGTTTGCTAGTGGATGACAAAGGTAGGCCTTGCCATCAGCCACCAGAAAGTGGATGGCAAAGAGGCAGCGAACGGCAAAGGTAGGCTTTTCCATTATCCAACTCTTCGTTGTCTGCTAGCAGACGGCAATGCTTCTTTGCCGTCTGCTAGCAGAGCTGAAAGCACAAGTGCTCCCTGGGTGGTTTTGGTAATTAATGTCAACATATCTCTTGTTGGACTAATGTTTTCATCTAGTTTATTTCAGACAAGTTCAACAGATGGAGTGGTGTGGACAAGAGGATGTGGAACCCCTTCAAAATGCTAAGGACAAAAGATTGGCTCAAGCTCTAAAGCTCAAGACTCTACATTTTATTTTTAGTGATCCAAGATCACATTGAGTCCATAGGAAAGCCAATACTATTGAAAGGGGATGAGGTGTTGCTTAATGGGTTTCTTGCTCAAAATGCTTAGTGATATGCTCCAAAATCCCTCAACCACTTTATCATTTCCACATATGTCCCAAACCAAAAAGTCAACTCGGCCCCACTGATTTGTTCCATCCGGCGCCACCGAGTTCTCTTGACATAGCCACTACCAGAAACCCTAATCAATTCGGTCTCACCGATGGGATCTCGGTCTCACCGATATAGGCTTGCAAACTCTATGTTACCTATTGCAATAATTTCGGTCCCACCGAGATATGCAATCGGTCCCACCGAGGTTGCTTGACCAACTCTCTGTTTTTCTTATTACCAAAATCGGTCTCACCGAGTTTGTGTAATCTGTCAAACCGAGATGAGGTTTTACCCTAACCCTAGCACATCGGTCCCACCGAGGTGATTGTATCAGTCCCACCGAAATGCCTAACGGTCACATTATGAACTAAATCGGTCCGACCGGGTTTTCTGACTCGGTCCCACCGAGTTTGGTGATTTGTGTGTAATGGTTAGATTTTGTGTGGAGGCTATATATCCCCCTCCAGCCACTCTTCATTCACGGAGAGAGCCATCAGAACATGCCTACACTTCCAACATTCATTTCCTGAGAGAGAACCACCTACTCATGTGTTGAGACCAAGATATTCCATT
Source organism: Triticum urartu (assembly GCF_003073215.2). Taxonomy (NCBI): domain Eukaryota; kingdom Viridiplantae; phylum Streptophyta; class Magnoliopsida; order Poales; family Poaceae; genus Triticum; species Triticum urartu. The sequence goes on along the minus strand of NC_053024.1, from coordinate 279,917,849 downwards.
TGAACCATATAAATCTTGATCTCTAGCCTTTCCCAAGTTGCTTTCCACTCAAATCATGTTTCCACCAAATCCAAATCAATGAGAGAGAGTTGAGTGTTGGGGAGACTATCATTTGAAGCAGAAGAGGAAGGAGTTCATCATCAACACACCGTCTATTACCTTTTGGAGAGTGGTGTCTCCTAGATTGGTTAGGTCTCACATGGGAGCCTCCGTCAATATTGTGGAGTTGAACCAAGGAGTTTGTACGGGCAAGGAGATCGCCTACTTCGTGAAGATCTACCCTAGTGAGGCAAGTCCTTCGTGGGCGATGGCCATGGTGGGATAGACAAGGTTGCTTCTTCGTGGACCCTTCGTGGGTGGAGCCCTTCGTGGACTCTCGCAACCGTTACCCTTCGTGGGTTGAAGTCTCCATCAACATGGATGTACGATAGCACCACCTATCGGAACCACGCCAAAAATCTGCGTGTCTCCAATTGCGTTTGCACACTCTAATCACATCCCTTTACTTTCTTGCAAATTGCATGCTTTACTTTCCGCTGCTCATATATTCTTGCCTTGCTTGCTCGAATGTATTGTGGATGTTTAAACTTGTGCTAAAACTCTACCTTAACTTGAAGAAAATAAAAACTGCAACTTTTCTTTGTTAGGACTCTATTCACCCCCCTCTAGACACCTCTTCTCGATCCTTTCAATTGGTATCAGAGCATTGGTCTCTGTTGCTTTGGTTTAAACACCTTTGGAGGAAGATGGATGAGTCTACATTGGGGAGTCTTAGACGTAGAGTGCCTATACTTGATGGAGAGTTCTTTCATGAGTGGAAAATTGAGATGCTTGATATTTTCAATGAATATCATTTGAACAAGTATATTACTAGCCCTTGTGCACCTCATGTTGATCCTTTGCATCCTACCCTTGATGAATCTATTGACATGATCCGTAATCTTAGAACTGTGAATTTAATCACTAGAGGATTGGCTAGAAACTTGTTTGCTAGCTTGCCTGCTCTTGATGGTTCCTACACCATATGGAGATTTCTTGAGGAACGATTTCCAAACTATTCCTTGAAAAACTTATATGAGATCCTTGTAAGTCTATTGCCTTGAGTAAGATGAGTTCCAATGATCCCAAATTTGGTGATTGTCTATTTGAGCATACTAATCTTACACGTGCCAAAGGAGATGTTGGAATCATTAGCAATATCATCTCCGAAGCCATTACAATTCATAAAGGTGACTATTGTGATGACCATTTATCTAATGAATTGCCCTCTCTAGGAATTGATCCATCACAAGACGATGTTGAACAGGGGTACTATGATGAGGATGATGATAGTGACTTTGATCTCAACGAGTCTATGAGACACTTTGCTCTTATGGCAAATCTTCGTGGCTACATGGCTGGAGGGAAGGAATGGGTTCTTGATAGTGGATGTACCGATCGCTTGATCGCAGACAAGGATATGTTTCGTGAGCTTGCTGAAAACGACGGCCCTTGGAAGTACGTCACTTTTGGTGATAACTCAAAGGGTAAGGTGGTTGCCTTGGTAAGGTGGCCATCTTACATGATAGCTCTATACAAAATGTTATGCTCGTTGAATCTCTTGGCTACAATTTACTTTCCATATCTAGACTTGCTGACTTTGGTTTCAATGTCCTATTTACTGAAGTAGATTGCCAAGTGTTTCATAGAGATAATCATAAAATTGTCTTTACCGGTATACGTAGGGGTGATTTATATATTTTTGATTTCACTAAAAAGGCTCAACCTAGAACTTTCTTAATTGCTAAATCTTCTCAAGGTTGGTTGTGGCATAGAAGATTAGGTCATGTGGGCATGCAAAATCTTGATAAGCTTATTAAAGGTGATCACATCCTTGGAGTAAAAGATATTATATTTGGCGAGGATAGATTGTGTAGTGCTTGTCATGCAAGAAAGCAAGTCGAAGGAAATCATCCCGTGAAGAACATCATGGATCTCTTTGGTCCCGATGCCTACAAAAGTCTCGGTGGAAACTCATTTGGTCTAGTTATAGTTGATGATTTTTCAAGATTTACGTGGGTGCTCTTTCTTGATGATAAATCGCAGGTCCAAAAGAATTTCAAGAACTTTGCTAGGAAGGCCCAAAATCAATTTGAAGTGAAGATCAAGAAGGTTTGAAGTGACAATGGAACGGAGTTCAAGAACGCAAATGTGGATACCTTTCTTGATGAAGAAGGGATTTCACACGAGTTCTCGGCTACGTACACGTCTCACCAAAATGGAGTTGTTGAGAGGAAGAACCGAACTCTTATTGAGATGGCGAGAACGATGGCTGATGTGTACAAGACGCCAAAACACTATTGGGTGGAATCGATTGAGATGGCTTGTCATGCAACAAATCGCTTGTATCTTCACAAGCTACTCGGCAAGATGGCATACGAGATCCTCACCGGTAAAAAACCCCAAGTTGGATACTTTCGAGTGTTTGGCTCAAGGTGTTACATTCTTGATAAGCATCATCGTTCTAAATTTACTCCTAACTCTCATGAGGGTTTCCTACATGGTTATGGCTTAAACTCTCACACTTATCGTGTCCACAACAATTTCACCCTAAAGGTTGAAGAGACGGTAGATGTGAAGTTTGATGAATCTAACGGCTCGCAAGTAGAGCAATTGTCGATTTATGTAGTAGACAAAGACCCTTCGGAAATAAATCCAAGACTTGTCTATCGGAAAGATTCGTCCAACGGAGGTGAAGGAGAGTACCTCGTCCGTCCAAGTGGAAGCTCCTCATGACAAGGTGTACCAAGAGTTGACATGAAAGCATCCACAAGTGGGACACGCCAAGATGAAGAAAATGAGGAAGTACACCAAGATGAACCTCATCAACCTCCTTCTCCACCACGACGAGAGAACGACAAACAATGAAGAAGGACAAGAAGAAGAAGAACGAGATGATGAAGAAGATGCTCCACCCCGACCCAAACAAAAGCTCCCACGAGTTCGAGCAAGAGTTTCACGAGACTATCCCGTTGAACAAATCTTCAACGATATTCAAACTGGGAGAATCACTCGCTCTAAAACTTTTTTGGCTAATTTTTATGAACATTATTCATTCATCTCTAGCATTGAACCTATGAAGGTTGAAGAAGCATTAGAAGATCCGGATTGGATAAATGCCATGCACGAAGAGCTACACAACTTTGAGAGAAACCAAGTGTGAACATTGGTCGAGAGGCCCGACAACAACCACAACATCATCGGTACCAAATGGGTGTTTCGCAACAAGCAAGACGAATATTGTCAAGTCGTCCACAACAAAGCACGTCTGGTCGCCCAAGGCTACACTCAAGTCGAAGGTATGGAGTACGGTGAGACATATGCCCCCGTTGCTATACTTGAGTCCATCCGCATCTTACTTGCCTATGCTAATCACCATGATATCACCTTGTACCAAATGAACATTAAAAGTGCTTTCCTAAATGGTGAAATTGAGGAGGAAGTTTATGTTAAACAACCTCCCAGCTTTGTTAATCCTAAGAAACCTGACCATGTTTACAAACTTCACAAAGCTCTTTATGGTCTTAAACAAGCTCCTAGAATGTGGTATAAATGCTTGACCAAGTTCCTTATTTAAAAAGGCTTTGAGATTGGGAAGATTGATTCTACTCTTTTTAATAAAAGGGTTAATTGTGAATTATTTGTGTGCCAAATTTATGTCGATGATATCATATTTTGTTCAACTAACCCGTATTTTAGTGAAAAGTTTGGAAAGCTAATGTCAGAGAAGTTTGAGCTTTCCATGATGAGTGAACTCAAGTTCTTCCTTGGTTTGCAAATCAAGCAAACTAAGGAAGGCACCTTTGTGTCTCAAACAAAGTATACCAAGGAGTTATTTAAGAAGTTCAACATGCAAGAAAGCAAAGGTATGAAAACTCCCATGCCTACTAGTGGACATCTTGACTTGACCAAGGATGGCAGACCGGTTGACAAAAAGGTTTATCGGTCTATGATTGGTTCATTGTTATATCTATGTGCATCCCGTCCAAATATCATGCTAAGTCTGTACATATGTGCACGATATCAAGCGCCCCACAAAGAATTTCATCTTAAGGCTGTGAAAAGGATAGTGAGATACCTAATACATACACCAAATTTTGGCATTTGGTATCCTAGGAGGTATTCTTTTTATCTTGTTGGCTACTCCGATTTGGACTATGCCAGAGACAAGGTTGATTGAAAGTCCACTTCGGGTACTTGTCAATTCCTTGGTAGATCTCTCGTGTCTTAGTCCTCCAAGAAAAAAAACTCTGTATCCTTATCCACCGCCGAAGCGGAATACATTGCTGCAGGTTCATGTTGTGCTCAATTACTTTGGATGACCCAAACTCTTAAAGATTATGGGATCTATGTGAAACATGTTCCATTGCTTTGTGACAATGAAAGTGCTATTAAGATTATTCATAATCCCGTGCAACATTCTCGAACCAAGCATATCGAAGTTCTTCATCATTTCATTCAAGATCACATTGCTAAAGGTGATATTGCTCTTAAGCATGTTCGTACCGACAATCAATTGGCGGATATATTCACCAAACCGCTTGATGAGAAAGTATTTTGCCGTTTGACAGGTGAAATGAACATCATTAATGCTTCAAACTTGGAGTAGAAACTCCATTTGGATACATGCAAGGCATGAGCTTTTGACTAATCCTTGATGTTTCTCTTATGATGATGATCATATGTCTTGGATATATTTGCACCCTTGCATGTTATCTAACCCTTGTAGGTACTTGGATGAACCAAAATCTATGAGATTGCCAATCACTCACATCTTGAGCAATCTCTACATCACCAAGTCTCTACAATATGGTGGTTGAAGACAAGGAAGCATGAAACCTTTCAACATATCCTTTAACCACTTCTATATATCAAATTTCATTTGGTATCAAATTCATGATTGTCAAATTGGATACAAAAGTGCTCTTCCTTGCAAGACTGACACATGTAGGTAGATGAACTCAAACTACAAGTGGTGCTCCAAATCCTTGATGAGCTACATAAACCTTGAGCATGCTACACAAGTTCAACTACATGATCAAGTTCAACAACAGCACCCAAGGTATGTTATTCTATCTTAGAGAAGCTTTACCCCAAGTCATGGGTCAAAGCAACTCAACAAGATGCGAATACATCAAATGCTTAAACGAAAAATGGTAACCCCATTTTGAGCTTAAACGATGAGTATGTCCTACGATCAAATGTTCTCAATTGACTCCTCAGTCAATATACTCTAACATAGGTAACTCTGTCACCGACCAATTCTAGATGAAGTTGTTTAGTGTTTCTATGTATTCTTGCATTTGTGTCTTGCATATCTGTTTCCCTTCATCTAGATTTCTTTTCTTTTTCTTTGTTTTTGTTCTGCATTCCCTGCATCCAATTCATTGCAAATCTTTGTGAGATCCATTTTGCGTAGTGAGCTGAGGTGACAAATGTTCTCTCTGTCTTGAACTCGGTCATACCGATTCGTCTCTTTCGGTCAAGCCAAACTATTTTGGTTCAACCGAAAAATATAACTCAATGTCACTGATTTCACTGCAGAGCAAACAATTTTCCACTTGTTCCTGCACTTTTGTTCCAGCTCCACCCGATGATTCTTGTCCTCTACCAGCATCATATTCTATATGCTGCTTTGCTCTATGACTCAAGGACCAAACCTATTTTGACTCATACTCCAGAAGACCCCTTCTTGGAAATTGATGTCAAAGGGGGAGAGAGAGATCACATCAAATCTTAGTCACTTAAAAGGGGGAGAGAGTACTTCAATAGGGAGAGATATAATAACATCAAAGGCCCCGGATGCTTGGTGTTCAAGAGGATAGAAGTCACATGTCTTTAAGAGGGGAAAAACATGTTTGGCTTATGTTTCTGTGCTCTGATCTGTTTTTCTTTGATTTTCTGTTCCCTATATTCTCCCATAATCAAATATAAGATTCGGAGGGAGAAAGACATCTAAGGGAAGGAAATCATGAATTCATCGCCTATCTTTACCTTTGGGGACATGTCTATATCCAATGGGAGTACCTAGTACTCATTCTCTACGTGTCATCCCAGTCTTGGTTCTCTTGTGGCTCTTTGGTTTGCTCTATCTAGTAGTTATACCTGTGATATCTAACCTTGTTTACTCAGGTTCATCTCTTCCTAAGCTAACTCAAGACCACAAGGTAAGTATATGCATCACACTCATGTGCATGGAGATTTCTTGCTAATGTACATATTGTTTGCAAGGAGGAATCATGAACATGAAGTTACACTTCACATATTCATGCATATAGCCAAGATACATGTAACACATTGCTTGCTCTGTCATGATTATCCATTCACATGCTCTTACATTCCATATTTACATGGATGCATACATGTAGGGGGAGCCTATGCATGTTACATGTCTTTCCAAAGCTTTACTTGTTATTCTCTATATCTTTATCTAAAGCTTTGATGTATGTTGTCATCAATTACCAAAAAGGGGGAGATTGAAAGCACAAGTGCTCCCTGGATGGTTTTGGTAATTAATGTCAACATATCTCTTGTTGGACTAATGTTTTCATCTAGTATATTTCAGACAAGTTCAATAGATGGAGTGGCGTGGACAAGAGGATGTGGAACCCCTTCAAAATGCTAAGGACAAAAGATCGGCTCAAGCTCTAAACCTCAAGACTCTACATTTTGTTTTTAGTGATCCAAGATCACATTGAGTCCATAGGAAAGCCAATACTATTAAAAGGGGATGAGGTGTTGCTTAATGGGTTTCTTGCTCAAAATGCTTAGTGATATGCTCCAAAAGCCCTCGACCACTTTCTCATTTCCACATATCTCCCAAACCAAAAGGTCAAACTCGGCCCCACCGATTTGTTCCATCCGACGCCACCGAGTTCTCTTGACATAGCCACTGCCACAAACCCTAATCAATTCGGTCTCACCGATGGGATCTCGGTCTCACCGAGATGGGCTTGCAAACTCTCTGTTACCTATTGCAATAATTTCGGTCCCATTGAGATATGCAATTGGTCCCACCGAGGTTGCTTGACCAATTCTCTGTTTTGCTAATTACCAAAATCGGTCTCGCCGAGTTTGTGTAATTGGTCAAACCGAGATGAGGTTTGACCCTAACCCTAGCACATCAGTCCCACCGAGTTGATCGTATCGGTGCCACTGAAATGCCTAACGGTCACATTATGAACTAAATCGGTCCGACCGAGTTTTCTAATTCGGTCCCAGCGAGTTTGGTGATTTGTGTGTAACGATTAGATTTTGTGTGGAGGCTATATATCCCCCCCCTGCCACTCTTCATTCATGGAGAGAGCCATCAGAACATGCCTACACTTCCAACATTCATTTTCTGAGAGAGAACCACCTACTCAGGTGTTGAGACCAAGATATTCCATTCCAACCATATAAATCTTGATCTCTAGCCTTTTCCAAGTTGCTTTCCACTCAAATCAGGTTTCCACCAAATCCAAATCAATGATAGAGAGTTGAGTGTTGGGGAGACTATCATTTGAAGCACAAGAGCAAGGAGTTCATCATCAACACATTGTCTATTACCTTTTGGAGAGTGGTGTCTCCTAGATTGGTTAGGTGTCACTTCGGAGCCTCCGTCAAGATTGTGGAGTTGAACCAAGGAGTTTGTACAGGCAAGGAGATCGCCTACTTCGTGAAGATCTACCCTAGTGAGGCAATTCCTTCGGGGGTGATGAGGAAATCAATACCATTGTTACACCCACAACCCCTGCTGCTATACATACTGGACCGATTACTAGAGCTCGCGCACGCCAATTGAATTATCAGGTACTTTCGTTTCTTGGTAACGATTCTAATGTTCATGAGAATATGATGCTGCCTAAATTGGATACATTTGTTTTGCTTACAAATGAAAGGCCTAGCTTGGACAAGAAAGATGAACCTTGGAGCAAGTTCAGGCATGGAGATGATGGCATGCGCAAGGGGAACAAGAACGGAGTTACAAGTGATGATTCCAGGACTATGAAGCCACCATAATGAGTGCATGAAGCATGGGACGAAATATACAAGATGCCACTTCATAAATTTCATCCAGAGGCTATTTTAGGTGCTGCGTCACCTTATTATTGGGCCAGGCCCATGTATTTTCGAAGTACTTAAGTAGAGGCTATTTTTAGAGTCCGTATGTGTGGCGAAACAAGAGTTAGGGTTGGTTTCGGACCCCTCCACCAAGGGACACGAAATTCCCCCTCTCTCCTCCATATATACAGCCCTTAGGGCATCGTTTAGGCTTTGGGTTTTGTTTAGATTAAAAGTTCGCCATAGCTGCAACTTCGCGTACTTCGTTTGTGTTCAACGACCAGACCAAGGCGTCACAGAACCCCACCTTGATCAATAAAGCTTTCATCTTATATTCGCAATATCCCGATTGCAATCTCAGTTTCTTGCTTGTTCTTCGTTTGCTTGCAGGAAACACACCCTTGTGGTCAGGTTGATCGTGCTCCGGCGTGGTCAATAACCCTCGGAAGATGGTTTAGCGATTGCTAAGGCGCGACGTCTCGCATGTTCGTAGTCGGATCATCAAGGTCGACTCCCCCAGAAAACGATAGCCACCATCTCATTGAAACATCGGGACACCTTTGCCTCTATGAAGTGGTATCAGATTTTCAGGTTGCTCGGTGAGATTTTATAGTTTTTCGTAGTTTAGATCGAGTCTATTCTTCGTACCTATAGTCCACGAAAAAGCCAAAAAAAATTAGGGTTAGTTCATCCTATCCGAACCAATCTGAGCCATTGCATAATCTTTTCTGTATTTGCTTTGTTGAATTTGCGGTTGCATCGTCGTGTCAAGTTGCTGGTCTTAGCGTCTAGTCCTTTAGAGTTTTGAGTTCTGTTCATAGGTTGTCACGTCGCCGCTGCCATATATCACCACCGCATCATCATCATCGCTGCTGCCATATACCACCACCACACCAACTTCATCGTCGCTGCCATATTCACCACCAATCCGAGTCCATATACGCCACCACATATCCGCCGCCATCACGCCAATCCGAGTTCACCTGCAACATATATCCGCCACCAGTCCGATTTCCACCAGATTCATCGCTGCCGCAAGTCCGAGATTCCACCAGTTTCATCTCCGCCACCAGTCCTAGTCCGAGTCCAGTAATTGTTGCATTGTTTTCGAGTTCCAGATCATGCCATACTCCGAGTCGTGATAGAGTAGGACTCCCGAGATTGCGTGCTACCCGCAGAAGAAAAATAGTTCCAAACTCAAAAAAAAACTAAGTCTGGAAAATTTTGGCTAGGCAGTTTTTAGACCATTTGTAGACTTTTTCAAAAAAAAATTGTTGCGGAGCAAAAAAAGAGGAAAAAAGTGCAAAAAAAGTGAAAAAAAGGGGAAAAAATTCAGAGTGTGCTCCTCCATTGTTTACGTGCAGCGCCGTGATTTTGTTAGTGTTTTAGGCTCGCGTCTCTAGCACGGTCTAGCCTAGGTCCAGCACAGTACCGTCGTTGAGCGTTTATTCAACTTTGCATCTCTGAATTGATTATTGCTGACCCTTTTTGCTACCATATTATAAGCCTTCCCAGCTCCACATACATCTACGTCGTGCGTTTTATTCTCCCTGGTAATCGCTCTATCCAAGCTTTGAGAGTATTGACTACGATGGTTGCTGATCACCGCCTGCTGCTGGGTAAGAACTGGTAAGAATTTGAGATTTGCTAGACGGATTTGTGACACCACCACCACCTCTTGTTAGTAGTCTGTAGGATCATATTCTTGTGTGTTTCTATTGTTGCTAACCATGGCAGGATCACAAGCCGACGAGACTGACTGGGAGAACATGACGAATAAGGAGTTGCATGATAAATTTCAGCAAATGATGAGTGGACAGGTGCAAGATGTGCTAAACAGATTTGACGAGGCCATGGAGAAGATAGATGGCATGGAGAAGACGTTCGAAACAAAGCTCGATAACAGGTTTAATGAATTGCTCGCGCGTCTTCCACCACCACCACCGGCTGCACCTAACACACCTCTACAACAACAACAACAACGACGACCTACACATCGTGAAACAGCCCTTCGCCGAGCGAGCCGTCTCCCTCTTGCACCTGGCCTAACTGTTGGTGCTGCTGTTGATACTTATGTGGCTCCTGCTGCTGATGCAGAGGAGGATGATGTTGATCAAAATCAGAACTACGTGCCACCACCAGCACAGCAACCACCAGGTCGTCCACATGCAAATAATGGCAATGGTAGGGCTCACCCTCAGGTACGAGATCATGACCATCTCCCTAAACTAAAACTAAATATTCCACCATTTGAGGGTAGATATGTTCCTGATATATATCTTACTTGGGAGTTAGAAACTGAACAACGATTTACATGTTTACAATATCCCAAGGAGAGACGTGTTCCTGCT